>NW_027309960.1:0-300000 GCF_047496795.1 Chiloscyllium punctatum
GCCCAAATGACCTGGAAGGATGGACAGAGTATAGCAACTAAATTCACAAATGGTATTAAACTAGGTGGTAAAACAGGCTGTAATGAGGAGCTAAAGAGTTTACAGATGAATAATGGTATGGTTAGAAAATGGGGGGGATTGCTATATCTGGCAGCTGGTGTTTAATGTGGTTAACTGCACCATTGAATTTCCTACCGCCAGTCATAATTTCTATTTTCTTGTGTTGCAATATCTACAGATCTTTGGATTTTATTCACCGTTGGTGGCTGGGGTCACAGGAGTCGAGAGGTTTGGTTGTGGGAGATGCAGGTTGCTCTTTGTGTCTGGAACAAGACATCGCTGTGGAGAAAAGACCACAGTCAGGCCTTGTTGATTCCCACAGCAGGCCTGGCAACCAGATGGACTATCCCTATTCTTACCTCCTGATGTTTAATTGCCTGGAGTGATCCACATCAAAATGTTGCAGTCAGATAGACAGTCCGTAATTAATATGCTCATTTCATAATAAAGGGACAAATGACCACTTAAATCAGAATTAAAGAATTGGCAATTCTTTTGAGATTTAATGACAACTTGCTGCAACTGCAGGCTGGGAACTGGGTGATGGGACATCAAGACACGTCAGCATTGTTGCAAATTTATAGGTTAGATATTGAGTAAACATGTTATGTCATCAATTCTGTTCGAAAGTGTCGATACTCTATATCTTATGAAAAATGTATTGAAGGTATTTTGGGAAAATACAAATATTGAATTGATTAGAAAAGGAAGATGTGAAGTGGATCTAAGTCAAAGAACGTATAACATAGAACAATACAGCGCAGTACAGGCCCTTCGGTCCTCGATGTTGCACCGACCTGTCATACCAATCTGAAGCCCATCTAACCTACACTATTCCATGTACGTCCATATGCTTGTCCAATTACGACTTAAATGTACTTAAAGTTGGCGAATCAACTACCGTTGGAGGCAAAGCATTCCATAACCTTACTACTCTCTGGGTAAAGAAACTACCTCTGACATCTGTCCTATATCTATCACCCCGTAATTTAAAGCTTTGCCCCCTTGTGCTCGCCGTCATCATACTTGGAAAAAGGCATTCCCTGTCCACCCTATCTAAACCTCTGATCATTTTATATGTCTCTATCACGTCACCCCTGAACCTTCTTGTCTCCAATGAGAACAGCATCGAGTCCCTCAGCCTTTCCTGGTAAGACCTACCCTCCATACCAGGCAACATCCTGGTATCTCCTCTGCAACCTTTCCAAAGCTTCCACATCCTCCTCATAATGTGGTGTCCAGAACTGAACACTATACTCCAAGTATGGCCGCACCAGAGTTCTGTACAGCTGTAGCATAACCTCATGGTTCCGGAATTCGATCACTCTATTAATAAAAAGCTAAACCAATTATGCCTTCTTAAGAACCCTGTCAACCTGGGTGGCAACTTTCAAGGATCTGTGTACCTGGACACCGAAATCTCTCTACCCAACTACACAATCAAGAATCTTACCATTAGTCATTATTTTGCATTCCATTTACTCAAACCAAAGTGAATCACCTTTGTCCACACTAAACTCCATTTGCCATCTCTCAGCCCAGCTCTGCAGCTTATCTATGTCTCTCTGTAACCAAAATATCCTTCGTCACTATCCACAACTCCAGCGACCTTCGTGTCACCTGCAAATTGACTAACCCACCCTTCTATGCCCTCATCCAGGTCGTTTATAAAAATGACAAGGAGCAGTGGAACCAACACCGACGCTTGCGGTACACCACTAGTAACTGGACTCCAGGATGAACATTTCCCATCAACCACAACCCTCTGTCTTCTTTCAACAAGCTAATTACTGATCCAAAGTGCTATATCTCTCACAATCTCATTACACCGCATTTTGTACAATAGCCTACTGTGGGGAACCTTGCCTGGCTGAAATCCATATACACCACACGAACCGGTTTGCTTTCATTTCTCCTGTCTGGTCATCTTCTCAAAGAACTCAACAAGGTTTGTGAGGCACAATACCCTTCATAAAACCGTGCTGACTATCCCTAATCAAATTATTCCTTTCTAGATGATTATAACTCTTTCTCCTTTTCCAACACTTTACCAACAACGGAAGTAAGGCTCACTGGTCCATAATTACCAGGGTTATCTCGACTCCCCTTCTTGAACAGGGAACCACTTTGCCTTCCTCGAGTCTTCTGGCCCTCTTCCTGTAGACAATGATGATTTAAAGATCAGTGCCAAAGGTTCCCAGAGGTTCCTAGGATAAATCCCATCCAGTCCAGGGAACTTACCTATTTTCACATTCTGCAGGATTTCTAATATCTCTCCGTTGTGAACCTCAATCACACTTCGTCTAATAGCCTGTACCTCTGTATTTTCCTCGACAACATTGTCGTTTTCTAGAGTGAATACTGTCGAAAAATATTCATTTAGTCTTTCCCCTTTCACCTCTGAGTCCACACACAACTTTCCTCTACTATCCTTGATTGGCCCTAATCTTAGTCTCGTTATTCTTTTATTTCTTAAATACAGTTAGAAAGCCTTAGGTTTTACCCTGATCCTATCCACCAACAAATTCTCATGTCTCCTCCCGGCTCTTCTGAGCTCTCTCTTTCGACCTTTCCGGACTACCTTGTGACCCTCAAGCGCCCTAACTGTCCCTTCACATCTCATCCTAACATAAGCCTTCTTCTTCCTCTTGACCATCGATTCCACTCCCTTCGTAAACCACGGCTCCAGTGCACTACAGCTTCCTCCCTGCCTGACAGGAACATACTTATATCGGACACTCAGGAATATTTCCTTGAATAAGCTCCACTTTTCTAATGTGTCCATCCCCGGCAGTTTCTTTCCCCATCCTATGCTTCCTAAATCTTTCCTAATCGCATCGTAATTGCCTTTCCCCCAGCTGTAACTCTTGCCCAGTGGTATACACCTATCCCTTTCTATCACTAAAGTAAACATAACAGAATTGTGATTACTATCACCAAAGTGCTCACCTACTTCCAAGTCTAAAACCTGGCCGGGCACATTACCCAGTACTAAATCTAATGTGGCGTCGCCCCTTGTTGGCCTGTCTACATACAGTGGCAAGAAGCCCTCCTGCACACAGTGGACAAAAACTGACCCATCTATATTTCTCATACACTATCGTTACCAGTCAATATTTGGAAAGTTGAAGACCCCCATGACATCTACCCTGTCTCTCTCACTCCTATAAAGAATCATCTTTACTACCCTGTCCTCTACATCTCTGGAACTATTTGGAAGCCAATAGAAAATTCCCAACAGGATGACATCTCCTTTCTTGTTTCTAACCTCAGCCCATTCTACCTCAGTTGACGATTCCCCAAACATCCTTTCTGCAACTGTAATACTGTCCTTGGCTAACAATGCCACACATCCCCTCTTTTAACATCTTCTCTTTTCTTACTGTAAAATCTAAATCCTGGAACCTGCAACAACCATTCCTATCCCTGTTCTAACCATGTCTCCGAAATGCCCACAACATTGAAGTCCCAGGTGCCAACCCATGCTGCAAGTTTACCTACCTTATTCTGGATTCTACTGGCGTTGAAGTAGACACACTTCCAACCAATTTCATGCGTGCTAGTTCCATCTTGCATCCCTGAAACTTGATTTCGGACCTCCCTACTCTCAATCTTTTCTATACTTGAACTACAATTTTGATTCCCATCCGCCTGCTGGATTAGTTTAAAACCACCCAAATAGCCTTAGCGAATTTCTCCCCCAGGATATTGGTACCCCTCTGGTTCAGATGAAGACCATCCTGCTTGGAGAGGTCCCACCTACCCTAGAAAGAGCCCCAATTATCCAAGAATCCAAAACCCTCCGTCCTGCACTTCCCTGTAGCCACGTGTTCAATTCCTCTCTCTCCCTGTTCCCTGGCTTACTAGCACATGGCACGGGCAACAAACCAGACACAACAACTCTGTTCATCCTAGCTCTAAGATTCCATCCTAGCTCCCTGAATTTCTGCCTGAAATCCTTGTCTCACTTCCTACCTATGTCGTTGGTGCCTATGTGGAACACGACTTGAGGCTGCACCCCCTTCCCTTTAAGTATCCCAAAAACATGATCAGAGACATCACGAACACCGGTACCTGGGAGCCAACACACCAACCGTGAGTCTCTCTCATCTCCACAGAACCTCCTGTCTGTCCTCTAAACTACGTAGTCCCCAGTGACTACTGGTCTGCTCCTCTTCCCCCTTCCCTTCTGAGCAGCAGGAACAGACTCTGTGCCAGAGCCCTGTGCACCACTGCTTTCCCCTGGCAAGTCATCCCTCCCAACAGTATCCAAAATGGTATACTTATTGTTGAGGTGAATGGCCACAGGGGATCCCTGCACTGCCTGCCGGTTCCCTTTCCATCTCCTGACTGTAACCCATTTGTCTTTTTCTTGTACCTGAGGAATGACTACCTCCCTGTAACCCCTCTGAATAACTCCATCTGCCTCCCGAATGATCCGAGGTTCATGTGGCTCCAGCTCCAGTTCCCTAACGCGGTTTTCGAGGAGCTGGAGTTGTGTGCACTTCCCGCAGATGTAGTCAGCAGGGACACGAGTGGTGACCCTTACCTCGTACATTCTGCAAGAGAAACATTCAACTGCCCTCATCTCCATTCCCATTATTCTAAATTCCCAAAGACACTGTTGAAAAATAAGGAATAAAAAATAAACTTGCTACCTTACCAATCTGGCGCACAGAAGTTTTTTTTTTGGTCAGAGGAGGAGATGGGTGGGAGACACTACCCGAGAAGTGTTTCGGGTAACACAACCACACAAATATATGACTTCCCAGAAGTAGTTCGCTCCTCCCTCACACCTCTCAGCAAATGGTGACCCGACTCCCAAGGTAAGTCCCTTTTAATTCTTTACATAGGTCACGGCATATCAAGGAACGGGCAAATATTGGTCTTTGGATCACATTTGGAAAATGTGCCTGTGTTAGAGCACAATGACGAGTGGAATCGAAAAACAGTGTATTATTTCAATGAATTTAGTTCAATGAATTATTTCCTTATTATTGAGTCTTTGAGTAAGGGCTACTCTTTGTTTTCCTTGTCTAGACCCCTCATGTTGTTAAACACTTCCATCAGGACCACCTCTCAGCCTCCTTTGCTTAAAAGTAAAATCAAGTAGACCCAGCCTCTCTTCAGTTTGAGTACACTCTTGTCATGTAACTTCTGAAAGGAATCAGTGTTAAATTTCATTAGCGATTGATCTGTCGACCTGAACAACAGGTTTATACCATCCTGTACCCTCACATGGTCCTCCTCATTGTGAACCACCAGCTCATCTTTGCGTCATCCACAACATTATTTATCATTCCCTCCAAACTCCATCCCTAACATTCTCATCATCATCGTTTATGAAGTTCACAACTAAGCCCTGAATCTCTCCTGTTCTTCAGATGTTGTTCACTGGGAAAGCATTGAGAATTCCATTCTCTTGTTTTTTCCTATTTTGGTGAATTTACAGCGTGATGCAGTTGAGTTCTTTTTTACAATGGAGCCACAAATATTATTTCGGACAAGCTGGATTCTACTTTTATACTGTGCTCCTCTGTATGTTTTATCGATTAGCTTTTGCGTAATTAGTATTGGATTAGGTTTAGATGGCTTTCACTGCAACATTTGTATTCCACGTGGACCTGGATAATGTTCTTTGTATCGTTCCCTGCAACAGTCAGAGCTGAAGCAAGTTTCTGTGTCTACGATAGTGACAGATTCATACTTTTGTTTGAAATAGTTGGAGTGATAAGGATAAAGATTCAACTAAATTCTATATATAGACTTACAGAAGGAGATCAAATCATATCGTCAAGTTCCCCTTGAACTGGAAACAAATTAATAAATTATATGCCCACTTTTCTTCTTCTTGTAAAACATTTTCAAAAAATGTTCTTCGAGCATCGTGGATCTTCTAGCTGCCCCTGGGAATGCATGCAGTTAAATATTTAATATAGTCTTTTTGCAGTTGATGTTGTAGTTTATTAATTTAACATAATTATTTCTATTTATTTTAATAAACATTCAAAAACAAACAAAACAGCAAAAAAAACTCATGATTTTCATTTAAATGAACTTTTTTAAAAAAGTTATTTAAGGGTGGTTTACAAAGAAAACGAAAAGTCTATTTTTGTTTTAAAATGTTTCTGTTATTATACTGCAGAAGGTTTTTTGTTTTGTAAAATTAATTAATTAAAATAAGGAGGTGTACCTTCAGTCTGGAGAATCATACACATTTTCAGCTCTGGAGAAGACTATTTTCTTCTTGAACTTTATTGAAGAGGAATATTTTTATTAACTTAATTAGTTAAATGGGTTATTTTGTTTAATCTTTCTATGTTTGATACGTGTATGTATATATTTTTCAATTTTAACATTGTCTGTAGGTAATGAAAGGTAACAGAAGGTGCCGTAAAAAAGTTCTGCTTTTAGGCATAATATTATTAAGGTCTCATAAGGCACAGAGAGGACGGCTGGAAGATTTGGAAAAAAAATATTATCCAGCATATCAGTCATATAAATGTGTGGCTCTCAGGAGAGATAAGAAAGTAGTTCAAAATTCTCTGGTGGCTATTCCTCTACAAAAATGCTTTTCAGCTTTTAGAACAGCTGAAGGGGATTGTCTCTCTGAGGAAAATGGAAGAGCAGTCAATTATTGGACAATAGGAATGATTCTTAGGTTCAGCAGCTTTTGAAGAGATTTAGTAGAATTATTGCTTCAGTGAACTTTTCTATCAGGGGCGCTAACACAAGATTCTGTGGCAGTGACCGTTAATTCAGGATGATTTGTTTATTTTCAGGTGCTCAGATTAAGAACGTCTTTAAACCTTTCAAGCACATCGTTCAAGGTGAGATTGAGTAGAGAAACATTACTGTAGATATTGGCAGGAATGATATTTTTAGGGAAAGATTAAAGCAGTACAGAGTGAACTTAAGAGGTGAGGTAGAGTATTAATAATAAACCCTTTAAAGCAATACTTTCTGGCTTACTCCAATGCCAAACCCAACTGGGAAGGAACAAAAGGTTAACAGAGAAAAACAAACGGCTGAAGAGCTACTGTGTTATTGAGGGATTTCGATTTTTGGGAAATTGGAATCTATTTTAAAATAGAAATGACCTGTTCGGAAAGGATTGTTCTAATCTAAACTGGAAAGCAACCAATATTTTAGCAGGGAGATTTGCTCCTTCTATGTAGGGAGACTTTATGTTAATAGAGTTGACAAGGGGGATATTCCAAGTAGAATTACAAATGGTAGGATGGATGGAGAAGTTTATGAATGTGAGGAGTGCATAGCAATTAGAAAAGAAAAATGAGAGAGTCAAAAGTATATAGTAATTCTGAAGCAGAAAATTGCATTTATTTCAAGTGAGGGGTCTTACAGGGGAGGCTGATGAACTCGGGGCATGTTTAAGAACATGGGATCGGGACACCATATGTATTACAGTAAATTGGTCAATCAACATTTTGGGCAAAAGCCCTTGATCAGGAATGGGCTGATGAAGGGCTTTTGCTTGAAACGTCGATTTTCTTGCTCCTTGGATGCGACATGACCTGCTGTGCTTTTCCAGCACCACAGTCTCGACTCTTACTTCCAGCATCTGCAGTCCTCACTTTCACCTGAGAGACGTTCAAGACGAGCAATTCAATGTTCCAGGTGTTAAGTGTCAGAGAAAGGATGAAAACAGATATGCAGAGGGCAGGGAGGGGGCAGTCTGCAATTTTTGATTAAGGAATAAATTATTGCTGGAACTGGGAAAGATATTTCTGAAAAATTATTCAGTTAAAATATGCAGGTAGTATTAAAAATAAGAAAATAAAGTTCACTTTGAACAGATAGCACTAAATGCTCTTTTGTGACAAACCGTCCAATGAAAATATATTGGTCGAAATTAAAAATACGAAAGGAAAGAACACATTGATTGTATTGTACCATATGCTCTCCAAGAGTAAGAAATAAATTGAGAAACAAACATGTTGGGAGATCGCGGATATATTTAATCGAAATAAGATTGTAATAATGGGATTTTTAATTTTCTTAAAATTGATTGGAACTACCACAGCGTTAAAGGGTTGGATGGTGAAGAATTTGTCAAATATGTTCACGAAAATTTTCTTCATCAATATCCAGATGATTCTAACAGAGAAGGAGCAAAACTAGGCTTCTTTTGTGCATTAGGCAGTGCAAGTGACTGAAGTAAATGTGAGGGAAAGTTTTGGGCATTGCAATCATAATTCTATTAGTTTCATAATAGTTATGGAAAAGAATAAGCCTTTAATTAATGATTTTTTTTAATTGGAGTACCATAAATTTTAATGGCATGGGACAAGGACTTATCAAGTTTGATTGGAGTAGACTGTCAGCAGGTAAAAGAATGTCTGACAACTGGGAGGCGTTCAACAGTGTGACGATGGGAGTTGAGAGTCATTATGTTCCTGTTAAAGTGAAGGGAAGATTAAGGAACAATGGACAACTACAGTTATTGAGCTTTTATTCAAGAATCAAAGACAACCTTACTTTAGTTATAGACGACTTTATTCAATTGAATCTCTTAGTCAATATAAAGAGTGTGGGGCATTATTTCGAGAGAAATCAGGAAAGCAAAAAGGCGATATGAGATAGAATGGGCAGATAAGGTTAAGGATAATCCAAAAATATTGTGCAACTACATTAACAGCAAGAAGGTAACCATAGAGAGGGTTAGGCCTCTCAAAGATCATGAAGGATATCGATGTTTTGAACGCAGGAGATGGGGAATAAAATAATTCCATTCCTGGTGCAACAGACAGCAACAAACACGCATTGTTGCCTGCACCTCACATTCATCCAGCTTGAACTCTATCTGCTATCTGTCAATCTATTGACCCATTTCATCAAGATCCTTTTGTATTCTTAGAAATAATTCTTCACTGTCCAATGTGCCACCAGTTTTGGTGTCACCCACAAACATACAAACCATGCCTTCAATATTCTCACGCAAATCATTTACATAAATGACAAACAAAGAAAACTCAGATCCAACCTGTGTGGAACACTGCTGGGCACAAGCCTTCAGTTCGAAAAGCTACCGCTCACCATTACTCTGTTTCCTGCTATTGCACCAATTGAAAATGCTGGAGAGAAACCCCACAGTTCAGGCAGTATCGGAGCGGAGAAAAATGGAATTAACTTTTTTTGATTCCAACACAACTTGTTCAAGATACGTTCATATAAGACTCGATATGTTCACTCTGGTTCTCTGCCCAGATCTTGTGTCAGCTTTTGCTTTTCTCCTTCATTTTTCATTTGTATTTCAGACTTCCACTATCTGTAATATTTTGCTTTTTCTTGATTGGTCTGGATGTTGGTTATATTTGGACAATATGCTCCATTCCTGTTCCTATCACTTGTGCCAGTAACACAAGTATTACACTGGAGTCTGTTTCTTCTTTAAGTTTTGAAAATAAATGCGTGGATCTCACCAATGTGATTTTGATTTGAAAGGCCTTTTAGAGACAGCTACACTTGATGAACAGTAGGAATAGTTTATTAATTATGATATTGTCTGTGTGTTTTATGACGAGACTTGTCTCCTCAGTCTCTGAACATTTTCAATACGTTTCTATGAATAATTACAGTAAATATGGTTGTCATGCAGCCCATCATCACTGTACCAGCTCAGTATGAGCTGTGTCTTCACTCTTACTCTGCTTCAACTCACTGTAACCCAACACATTCTGTAATCTGTGTCTGTTTTTTATTTGTGTACAGCCCGTCCCGATATAAACAATATTAACAACCTGTTAACCTGTGATTAAACAGTCTATATATAAACTACAATGATGTACATCACATTTGAAATTATCCTATTCCGTTCACATTGTCGTTCAGCATTCCATGTACCAAAGGTCGTCTGTTATCTTGCTCTGCACTGCATTTCATTCCATTTGTCAGAACCAGTGATGGCTGAATACTAGTGACTGGGAGATATTGCTGCACACCCCTCAGGTCTCCTCAGCCACTGGCCGCAGCCCTTTCTGTCTCATAGCCATTATCATATTCATTCCATCCCTTACTCATTAATTCATGACTTTTAATAAACAAGGTTATTGTACATTGTTATGGGCCAGGACCGACCACTCAAAACATTCTTAAGCGCATAGCCCAGTCTTTAATGTTGCCATTTGTTGAAGAGAAGTGTATAGTGGATATTCCCATAAAGAATTAGTTGGTCTGACTGCCGACTTTTAAACAAACAGAATGTATTTGTAAAAATAAGGAATGAAACACAACGAACCGAAAATACCGTACCTGAATAATTCATTCTATCCAAAACTGGCAGGCGACCTCGAATTAAGGATGCTGATCCAAATTACTTGCAACAATCCCAATAAACAAACCCACGAGAACAAAGAGTAAAAATTACACCAAAAGCTTATAGTTTATGAAGTCAGAGTACTGAAGGAGGGGGAGAGGGTCCAGTTTCAACAGTGAACCTGACTCAGCTAACCCTCGAACTGAACTGACCTGTGCAGCAGGAGAGCTGGCCACATCCCCTTGATTATACCAGTTTTTTTAAAAAGGCTTGACAGCCTTCTTCCCGAGGTATTATCTGTTAGGTTAAAAAAAATGACCCTAATGAAGCATTCAAAATTGAGACATGTTGGAAAATTGGGTCATTTAGAACCTCTCTAAAAAAAATTCAAGGACAACATAACCTTGTAAAGATACCACCTGTGTGACAACTCCTCCAATATAAAACTGAATCTTCAATATCCAAGATGGCTTCAGTTTTCAAAACTCCAAAAAATGGTAGTTTGTACTCTACAATGAGCATGTACATTCGTTTACTATAAATATGCAAACATGCACAATTACATCCTGATTCAGTGTGTGGTACTTCCATCACTGAGTGCCTCCATTTGTCACTCAAGTCTCAACAATGCATTGGAAATCATGTTTTCAAGACTTGCCATGTGCACAATTTTCAAATTGAATGGCTGTAACAACAGGCTCCAGCGAAGCAGTCTCGCATTTTTGACTTAACATTTCTCAAAAAGACTTCATTGAGTTATGATCAGTGTAAATGGTTGTCTCCGATACGTTGCTGTTAATATAAACATTGAAATGTTGTCATACCAACACAACGCTCACAGTCTCTTTATCAACTTTTGAATATTTCTACTAATGATCATTCAACTTCTTGGAGGAATACCCAGGAGGTCTCTCTGTCTTCTCGTCATCTTCCTGCAGGAGTCCAACACTGAAATCCACATCGTTCGCATTTAAATCCACCTTGAATGGTTTTGCATAATCAGGTGTGTCTGATCGTGGGCAATGGTTAACACATATTTCAAATGCCGTCAAATGCCTTCTGACAGTCCTCTGTCCACTGAAACTTCTTGCCTTTCTTTAACAATTCAGTGAGTGGAGCAGTCACACTGCGAAAATGAGGCACAAACATTTGATAAAATCCACTTAGTCCCAGGAACTGCTCCTTTTGTCAACAGGATGCGAAATTCCCCAATTACCTTCACTTTTAAATCTCATGTCACCATTTATTCTATGTCCAATAGCATGGCCATGGAAGGTGAGTTTTGCTTTGGAAAATTCACTTTTCGCTTGGTTTATCACCAAGCCTGACTTCCGAAGTCGATTGAACAAATTTGATAGATGCTGTAGTGTTCCTTCCATGAGTCACTAAAAATCACAAGGTCATTCAATGTACACTACAGGTTGGATAATCCGACAATTTATTGGTTAGTCTCTGAAATGTGGCACATTTTTCATACCAAATGTAAGTTGCTTGTCCCACATTTTCAACACAGTTTTCCAACCGTGGAACTGAGTATACATCAACCTTTTTAACTGCATTGACGTCACGATACTCCACATATAATTGTTGGGCACCATTTGGCTTTGGCACCATGACTATAGGTGATTTCCAGTCACTGTAACACATGTTGATTATGTCATCTTAGAGCTTGCATTCAATCTCCTTCTGAGCCTGTACCAACTTTAGAGGATTATGCCTGTAAGGATGTCAGTTAATCGTAAAGATATCTCCTATCGCTACATTATGTACAATTAGGTGAGTACTTCCAAGTTAATATCTGCGTAATTCCACATGTGATAGTAATACCTCTTTCTGATCATTCCAATTTTAGACAAGTACCTCATTGTCCACTTTAATCTGAGGAATGTCCGATTCAGAATCCTCTGAACTTGGTTCTTACTTCTGTGCTGTAATCATTAACACCTTGTTCTCTGGCTTTCCTTCCCCCTTCAAAGTACATTTTGAGCATGTTCACATGACATACGCTGTGAGATCTCTTTCTTTCTGGAGTCCCTATCAAGTAGTTATTAGATTAGATTAGATTACTTACAGTGTGGAAACAGGCCCTTCGGCCCAACAAGTCCACACCGAAGCGCCATCGACGGAGTGTGGGAGGAAACCGGAGCACCCGGAGGAAACCCACGCAGACACAGGGAGAACGTGCAAACTCCACACAGAGAGTCGCCTGAGGCGGGAATTGAACCCGGATCTCTGGCGCTGTGAGGCAGCAGTGCTAACCACTGTGCCACCATGCCGCCCACACTCTATATCCTCACTCTATATCCGTTGAATTTGATAAGGTCCACAAACCTTATTTTTCAAGGTTCACCTATCACTGAAAGTAACAGGAATACCTTATCCTCGATCGCAAAATTGCATTTTTTGATTTCCTGTCCGCTTCCTGCTTTATTGCGTGCAGCAATACTTTTAAATGCTGTCCAGCCAACTCTCCAGCACTATTAATCGTTCCCTAAAGTTTGAGACCTAATCCAAATGTGTGGCCTTTGAATTCTGATTTACTATTTTCTCCTTAATCAATATTAATGGTCCTCTCACTTAGTGTCCAAAAATAATTCAAATGGATTGAATTTGCTCTGTTAATTTGGTGCATCCCTGATCACAAAACTCATCTGGATAATCCTGATCCTAAGCCCTCACATGGTCTTTAATGTTTAATGTCACCTTTCTAGCGCTCCCTGCAATTTTGCATGGTATGCAGTCGA
Source organism: Chiloscyllium punctatum (assembly GCF_047496795.1). Taxonomy (NCBI): domain Eukaryota; kingdom Metazoa; phylum Chordata; class Chondrichthyes; order Orectolobiformes; family Hemiscylliidae; genus Chiloscyllium; species Chiloscyllium punctatum. Next base: position 13,081 of record NW_027309960.1, read on the forward strand.
TTTGAATTGCTCTATTCCTAAGACATCATAGTGAATAAATTAAATGTGAAGTTTGAACCTTTACCTCACTGTATCTCTACTGGTAGTCTGTGTCTTTTTTTTTAGAAAAGAGTAATTCCTTTGCAATTCTTTTAGATGTGATACTGCATCTTGGGATGGCCTCTGGAAATCTATTCGATACATCGATTATTGTTAACAAATACTGGTGCCCACCTTTTTGTTTGAGTTAGGGGACCTAGCCAATCAATCAAGAGTCTTGTAGAAGGTTCTTCAAATGCAGGAATAGTTAAGAAAGGTGCAGGTTTTATTATCGCTTGTGTTCTTTCCAATTACATGATACGTATGACTCAGCTGGCAAAATTCAACTACATTCTGTTGCAGTCCAGGCCAGTAAAAATGTCTCTGACTTTCAGCCTGTGTTTTCCTCACTCCTCAGTGACTTCTAGGTGGTAGCTCATGCACCATTCACATCACCTCTTTTCTGTATCCCATTGGCAATACGATTTGATGAACCTTTGCCCAATTATCATCTCCTTGAGTATGTGATAGTCTCCATTTACTCATTTGGACATACGTTTTAGGGTAATAACACTCGGGGATGCATTCAAAATTCCTAATGTATATGCTTTTTAATAAAATTCCTTTAACCTTTTATCTTTCTGCTGTAACTCAATTAGTTGAAATGAACTAAAATATTTGCATGATGCCCTGTTTGCTCAATATGTTTTTCACAACTATGTGATGCAACAAAGTCTCGTTCAATGCCACTTCAGCTTCCTTATCTTTACATTTTTGATGTCTCCTGCTTCAATTGGTCACATTGGGGCTTCGTTACCCACACTCAGGAAACTTCCAGCATAAAACTCCTGCAATTCTTCAGTTGCCTGCGTGTCCACTGGCGTTTCAAACAGAATTAGCAGCACACCGACCGGTGAATCAGCTGTATTTTTTGCAAGGATATATTGTATCCCTGGAGCTGAATGTTTGTCCAATACTTCTACCACAATTTCTCCACACTTCTCTGGACATTCTATCCTCGCTTTACATCATTATGCACTTTTTGTCTCAAGGTGAATTCTCTTTAGCAGTACCTTTTCTGGAAATAATCCTTCTGGAGTATATATCTCCTGCTCTTTCAGCATCACAGACTAAGAGGGTCCTGTGTCCCTTAATATTGCATCCTCTTTACATGCTCAATGACTGTAAACTTTCCCTTTGCAGGTATATTTTCTAAGCAGATCTGCCACTTCCTCTTTAACAAACTTCTGATCAGTTTATACACTCTGATGCAGCTTTCTAGCTTCCACTGTGCTTTCTGTTACCACCCCAACAAAACTTCCAAGTTTATCCTGTTTTCCTGCATCTCTTTTTTTTCCTAAACCCTCCAATGCAGTGATTCATGTCACCTAATTTATTGCAATGAAAGCACCGGCGCTTTATAACTTCTTTGTTTCCTTCAAGTGTTTACTTTTTAGCCTGTTTGAAATTTTCCTTATTACCTTTTTCGAGATCTGCCTTTCCCTCCCAAGTGAGGATTTCTCTTTGCCCCAGTTTCTATCCCTCATGGAGTGAAATTGATTCTAGAAGCCAAACCCTGTTTTATGGACCAATTCATAATCATCAGCCACTGAAACTGCCAGCCTTGCCGTTTTAACTCTCTCCTCTTCCAAATGTGTTTGCACTGTGTCAGGCAGTGAAACCTTGAACTCCTCCAAAGTAATTGTCTCTCTCAGAGCATTGTAAAGCTCTTTTCCAGCTATCAAAATTACTTTGTTTGATCCTTTCAAACTCAATATATGCTTGATCAGGATCCCTCTTTGTATTCCTGAAATGTTGTCTGTCGGATTCTGGTACAAGCTCATATGAACTTTCTTTCCCTCCTCATACACCCCAGAGCCCTCATCTGATAGTGTTGTGTTGCGAATACTTGCCGAACTCAACCTTAAAGTTTTGTTTGGATCAACAAAACCCACACCGTCACTGGCCACTGCAATTATTTAGCCACTTTTTCAAATGAAATGGAAAAGGTTTCCATATCCTACTCATCAAATTTAAGCAAGGCGTGAATATACTTAAAACGTTTCTCACCAGGCTTTTGACTACCATGGGTTTGCTCATCCTCACTCTGTTCTTCACTAAGCTCACCTTCAGCCTTCATTCCCATCAATTTAAGCTGACTTTCCATTCTAAGTGTCCATCTCTGAAGCACAAACCCTCTCTATTTTTCTTTCTCTCCTGCTGAGGACATTCATTTTTCTTTCCTTCCTCTGCTAAACCTATTCATTCTCTTTCTTTCTCTTCTGATTTTAGCCATAACTCTAACTGCTTCATTTCTGCTTTTAACTCAAGCTGCGTCATTTGCAATTGAAGTTTGCTTTTCTCTCCAATTCCTGATGGAGTTTTCAGCAAATTGGAATGCTGGAATACTGCTGCAATTATCTCATCTTTCCTCACGTTAGGAGGTAGCTTCAACGCAAGCTTGCCCACTAATTCCCACAGCTTGGACTTATGTGCATTCTGTTAAAAACCCCAAGGTCACTTCTTCTACCTTCAAACCATCCTTGGTTCCTGCAAAAGTCATTGCTATCTAAAGCTCTTTGTCCTCACCAAATCAACACACGGAATAGGAGACACTAATGCTTGCTACTTGCTGCCGAAATCCCGCAAGTGTCCCTCATTCTGTTATGGAATAGGTCCGACCCCACAGAACATTTTAATCAACCGTTGTGGTTCTGTTCGCCGAGCTGGGAAATTGTGTTGCAGACATTTCGTCCCCTGTCTAGGTGACATCCTCAGTGCTTGGGAGCCTCCTGTGAAGCTCTTCTGTAATCTTTTCTCCGGCATTTATACTGGTTTGAATCTGCCACTTCCGGTTGTCCATTCCAGCTGTCCGCTGCAGTGGTCGTATATTGGATCCATATCGATGTGCTTGTTGATTGAATCTGTGGATGAGTGCCATGCCTCTAGGAATTCCCTGGCTGTTCTCTGTTTGGCTTGTCCTATAATAGTAGTGTTGTCCCAGTCAAACTCATGTTGCTTGTCATCTGCGTGTGTGGCTACTAAGGATAGCTGGTCGTGTCGTTTCGTGGCTAGTTAGTGTTCATGGACGCAGATCGTTAGCTGTCTTCCTGTTTGTCCTATGTAGTGTTTTGTGCAGTCCTTGCATGTGACTTTGTACACTACGTTGGTTTTGCTCATGCTAGGAATCGGGTCCTTTGTCCTAGTGAGTTGTTGTCTGAGAGTGGCTGTTGGTTTGTGTGCTGTTATGAGTCCTAGTGGTTGCAATAGTCTGGCTGTCAGTTCAGAAATGTTCTTGCTGTATGTAGTGTGGCTCGTCCTTTGGGTTGTTGCATGTCCTCATTCCATTTCTTTCCCTTAGGCATCTGTTGATGAAATTGCGGCGGTATCTGTTTTTGGTGAATACATTGTAGAGGTGTTCTTCTTCCTCTTTTTGCAGTTCTGGTGTACTGCAGTGTGTTGTGGCCCTTTTGAACAGTGTCTTGATGCACACACTTCTTTCGTGTGTGTTGGGGTGGTTACTTTCGTAGTTCAGGACTTGGTCTGTGTGTGTGGCTTTCCTGTGTACCTTTGTGGTAAGTTCTCCGTTCGTTGTTCTCTGTACCATGACGTCTAGGAATGGGAGTTGGTTCTCCTTTTCTTCCTCTCTCGTGAATCTGATTCCCGTGAGTGTGATTCCATGAACACCAACTAGCCACGAAACGACACGACCAGCTATCCTTAGTAGCCACATGCAGATGACAAGCAACATGAGTTTGACTGGGCCAGCACTACTATTATAGGACAAGCCAAACAGAGAACAGCCAGGGAATTCCTAGAGGTATGGCACTCATCCACTGATTCAATCAACAAGCGCATCGACCTGGATCCAATATACCAGCCACTGCAACGGACAGCTGGAACTGACAACTGGAAGCGGCAGATTCAAACCACTATAAATGCCAGAGAAAAGATCCCAGGAGGCTCCCAAGCACTGAGGATGTCACTGAGGGGACGAAACATCTGCAACACAATTTCCTAGCTCGGCAAACAGATCCACAACAACGAGCACCCAAGCTACAAATCATCGCACAAACTTTGAATTTTAAGCAACTAGCCCAGACAGTAACTTTGTTATTTCTTAAAAGTTAATGTAGAGTGGATCTTCCTTGAGTGAATTCGCTGGTCAGACTGCCGAGTTTTAAACAAATAGCATTTATTTACCAAATTACCGAATGAAACACAAGAAACCAAAACTAGAATACCTGAATAACAAATCCTATATAAACTGGACAGACTATCCAGACTTTCGGATCCTGTTCCAAAATACTTGCAACAATCCCAATAAGCAAACCCCTTACCATCAAGATTAAAACTGACACAATGGCTTACAGGTTATAAGGTCAGAGGACAGAAGGAGGGGGAGAGCGTCCAGTTCCAACAGTGACCCTGACTTAACTAACCCCAGAACTTGTCAGACCTGTCCAGTTAGAGAGTTGGCCACGTCCTCTTGATTATACAAATTTCTTATTAAAGACTAGAAAGCCTTCTGGCTGAGGCACTACCTGTTAGAAAGCAACAAAAGGATCCCAGTGAAACTTTCAAACTTCAGACATGTTGGAATCTTGGTTCATTTAGTCCCTATCTATAAAAATAAAGACAACATAACCTTGGAAAAGGACCGGTTTTGTGACAATATGCCACATAGGGCTTTGGACTGAATTCAAGAAATGTAAGTCTTCCTGCTTTGAAGCCAATAAAGTGGATTCGAATGTTTGTGAGTTTACATAAAACAAAGCTGAATCGCATTGTGTGTTGAAGGTTCCACATTGTTTTGTTAGAGCAATTAGAAGAATGTCCTGACAGATCCACACTTCCTGTGTATGGTCAGGGCAAATATTCCTCATGAGAATCTATTGGCTGGCGTCTGGTCTAGTTGAGGAGAGATCAGCACTTTAACGACATCTAGATTGCTTATGTTGTGGGTGGCTGTGATGAGGGGTGGGGGTGGGCAGTGTTCAGGTGGTTACAGCATTGCAAACGGACAACACAGCAGAAACACCTAGCTTGTGATAAGGAAACATCCATCATTCTCCCTCATAACTAACTTTATGAGAGCAATTGGTGATGGGAGATGTGATCAATAGTCAGTGATGTCAACATTCAATCAAGTCCAGTTGTTATTTGTACCATACTGAAAGGGGTTAACTGGATCTGTTTGTTCAGTGACTGTGATTGATGTCAGTCTCCATGGATCCTAATGATGTTGCTGGATAGTTTCCCTTTTCTATTCGTCAGGGGCTTCTCGCAATGATTTATCCCTTTGTAGCAGCAGATGCATCATCTGCAACACTAACAGGAATCAGCAGTTTCAGAGAAAGGGAGAGGAGAGGTCAGAATCTGAGAGTAGACTGGAATGTCTAACAATGGATCAGAATCTGAGAGTTGACTGGAATGTTCCAACAATGGTTCAGAATCTGAGAACAGTAGACTGGAATGCTGCACCAATGGTTCAGAATCTGAGAACCCGAGGATGGAATGCTGCAACAATGGACAGGAGTTTATCCTCGGGTCTTTTAATTGTTTCCATGTATTGGAAGAGATTATCTTATCGGGTATACGGTGGACTGCTGATTATTCAGGCTGGTTACTATCCCATGCTTGCTATTGTTGGTGTTCCTGGTAAGTTTCCCAACTCTATCTATTTATTAATCCCATAAGCCATGGTGAAATTCAGTGCTATTTCTGTTAACTGTATTTGGCAAAGTTGGAAACTACTGCCTTCAGTTTCAAATGCAAATCCATTCATTACCACAAATTTCAAAACCGCCCACACACACACATCTGAGGACAAGACTGTTCACAATCCGGAAGTATCTATTTGCCCTGAATTGATTTATGTCTTCACATTCTCTCCATCAACAAACAGACCCACTACCAGCTCCGTGGTATCCCCATTGCACAGCTTGACGTTTGTTCAGTTGCTCAATACACCATTATACGTGCCTTGGAAAATTTCAGACTTCATGGTTCCAGCTCTCTTCTAATCATTCTTTCCATTGAAATGTTTCCATCATGCCCTTGTTCTTGTCTCTGAAGTAAATTCATGTCAGGGACAATGTGTCAAAATAGTAATGTCGCTGGCCACATCATTCAGTGGTCCAGGTTATACACTAAAGACATTGTTTGAAATCCTATCTCAGATGATGAGAGAACTTAAACTCAAATGACAGGAATTGGAAATAAAAGTGAATTTCACTAATATAACCCAACTACCATTTTGTCGATAAGTTAATCTATTTTACTGATGTCCTTTAGTAAAGAAATCTAACATTATTACCTGGTCTGGATAAAGACGATATTAGGTCCACAACAATGTGATTGACTCTATACTGCCTTAAGGAATAGCCTCACAGTAAAGGTCATTTAGTGAGGTCAACTGTGCCCTTAACAGCGAAGAAGACAACCTATCCAATGACAACACTAAACGTTGGGAAAAACAGAATGATGCGAGAGATCAGGAGAATGATGAAGTGCCAAAGAAAGCGAGCAGATTTAGCAGCCTCGGATCGAGAGAAACATAGAATTGACATTTCGAATCTAATGACCATCCATCAGAACTGCGCACAACTGGGGAAATAGTGTGAATGATGTTGGTGACAGGGATGTCTGTTGTAAATGGGAGAAGGTGGGAGTTGAACAGATAGAGAAAGAGAGAGATAGAGAGAAAGAAGCAAATTGAGGAATTGTTCATGACCAGCTGGAATGGAAATAAAAATCAAGATCAATCTTATTTATTTTTTTCCTGTTTCCATATTAACGAAATAATGCCCCTGTATGGTATACATCAAAGTCACGGTTTGAATTGAGTTATGTCCCATTGTATCCCTTTCCTAAGAGTAATGATCTTTTAAAAAATTCGTTAATGGGATATTGGGACAGCATGGAATTACCTTTCCACGTTGTCCTTGAGAAGCTGTTGGTGAGCTGCCTTCCTGACCCACTGCAGTGTGTGGGCTGTAAGCATTCAATGCTTTGTTCCGTCTGGTTTAATTTCATTGAGACTTTATGGTGAGTGATATAACTGAGTGGTTGTGATTGGACGTTTCAAACAGCAGCCGAGAGTTCACAACATTGTTATGGGTCTAGAGTCACATGTGAGTTCAATCAGGTGAAGATGATAGATCTCATTCCTGGAAGGGCATCAGTGTGCCAGGTAGGCTTTTCTGACAATCGTTTCATTGTTTCTTAATTCGTGATATTTTATTGAACTCAAATTCCAATATTTGCTGCGGTGGGAATTGAATCTGTGCTCCGGGTCATTACCTGGGTCGCTGCATTAATAATCCGGAGATAATACAGCTAGGCCATCGCCTCCTCAGCATCTCCAAACATCTCCAATGGCGGTAGTGATGTTGCTGTTGGCGTGGCTGTGCTGAAGTATTGCGATTTGCAAGGCAAAGAAATTATTTAGCAAAGCATACCATCCTTCTCCTTTTGTATTTATGAGAAGGGGAGATGATGGGAAGTGCTCTTGGTGAAAAGGAGCTGAATGCCCTTGGTCATGAGTCACTGACAGAATTCAGACAGTGAAGCAAGTAATCAGCACAGGATATTGTATCATGTCCTTCATTGAAACATGATTCAAATATAGGAGTGAAGACACCTCCCTGAGGTGTAGAGAGATATTGAGACATCATGTGGGGCAATGTGAACAGATTTTCTCTCCATTATAAGGAATAATCTCCTTGCCACAGTGAGATAGTGTAAAGGAGTTTGATCAGACTAATCCCTGCAGTGATGGTACCATGAGGAGAGTGTGAAGGAAATGAGTGTTTAATCTGTAATGCTGCAAGAGATTAAAAAGTGATTGCAATAAAACTTGAGCGTTTTGAACCCGGACTCATTATTCCCATAACAAAACAATGATAGCGTGAAATATCATGTGTTTTCCTGCAGTATATGTTTCCATATGTGTACAGATACGTTGATAGGAAAGGTTTAGCAGGACATGGGTCAAGTGAAGGGAAATGGAGTTCACGTGAGTGGACATTTTGGTTGGCATAGTACAATTTGGGCGAAAGGGCCTCACTTCCTGCTGTTAAACTCTATGACTATCTGATAGTTTACACTCTCTGTGGAGACCCCATGTTCGTTGTAACAGAGCTGCAGATTCTGAATGAACTCTCACCATCTCAACGTACAGTTGAAGTGAGACCCTGCACGAAGCATCATGTTGTTCACAAACATGTCAGCAGCAATACTCTTATAGAGTTGGCCATTCCCAAAAGTTTCTGATCTCCAGGCAGAAGACAAGCCTGTCTTCTCGGAGATGGCAGCTGCCTCCTTGCCACTTGGGACAAGCCATCTGATGTGCTCCTCTCCATCAGCAAACCACATTAATGTAACGCATGTGTAGCTATAGCAATGGAGCCAGGAGGAACAACTTGGGCCAGTCTGTCTGTGCATTCTCTGCTTCATTGATTTGTCGTGTTGCAGCATCAATGACATCCTATTATTTCAGTGTAACAGTTTGGAGGGGCTGAATGGTTTCTTATTTTCGTGTGTCAACCCCTTGAGGGGTTTCATGTCCTCCTGTTCATCCCAGGGAAAAGGTTCATTATTGGGTGACTCATGGTAGCTGCTAACCAGCGTGTTGTGCTGACTAGACTCCTTAAAGTCCTGTGTAATAATAGACAAACAGGAGGCTGGAGAACGCAACAAGCTAGGCAGCATCAGGAGGTGGAGACGTCAATATTTCCTGTATAACTGTTCATTAGGATTGGGGGTGGGGTAGGGGGAGCTGCAGATAAAAACAGAAGGCAATGGCCAGTGTGGGGAGAGTAGGGGAAGGGGAATTGAAATGGTTGGTGAATGGGAGCTCACGTCAGCCACTTTGGACCCGTGAGTTATGGTTGGGAAAATATGTCCTTAGTTTATGTTTGGTCTCCCCAGTGTAGAGAAGACCACATCGGAAGGACCTGATGCAGTACACTAGGTTGGAAGGGAGGCAGGGGAATCTCTGTTTCACCTGGAAGGACAGTTTGGGGCGCTGGATAGAGGTGAGAGAGATTGTGTGCCAGCAGGTGATGCATCTTTTCCGTTTGCAGGGGCAGTTGTCAGTGGGGATTGGAGGGTTTGTTGGGGAGTGTGGCATGTGGGGATTAGCGAAGGGAATGGTCCTTGTGAAAAATGTGCCAGGTCTTGGGATCCAACCCAGTTTACTGTATCTGGTGCTCACAATGTGGTCTTCTCTACATCGGGGATCCTAAGCGCATCTAAGCAGATGTTTTGCTAAGCATCTCAGCTGGGCCCTCAAGGGCTGAGCTGACCTCCCAGTAACTGCCGATTTCAATTTACCCTCCCACGCCTTTCCAACGTGGCCATCCTTGACTTCCTCCATTGCCACTATGAAACCAACCGCAAATTGGAGGAACAACATTTCATCTTCTGCGTGTGCAGCCTACAACCCGGGTGACTCAACATTGAGTTCTCCAATTTCAAATAACCTCCCCTCCAAACCCCCAAATACATTCCCAGCCCCTCCTCCTCCCGTCCATTCCTCTGATCATCCCTTCTTCCATCTCCCAACTGGATTCATTCCTCCCATCGACCAACCCGGGCATAACCTCTACTTTTATTTACCTATCCCCACCTCACCATCCTGTCTCCAACTCCCCCAAACTGCCTCTTTAAATGTAAACCCCCTTAAATCCCCCACACACCCCCAGCCCTGAAGAAGGCTTTGACTCAAGTCTTTGACATCTCACCTCCTGATGCTTCCTCTCTTGTTGTGTTGTTCCGGCGTCCTGACTGTCTACTTTGAATTCCAACATTTGAGATTTTTAAAAAATCTCTTCTTGCATAAGAAACAACAGAGAGTGAATGGGCTGTGTCTCTTGTTATCGAATAGTTTCGATGGGCTGAACGGCTTTCTCACATTCCAATGAAATCAGCTTGAGATGCTGAATGAGCTCCTCTTTCTATACTTTGGAAATGTTCATGGTCGAGCAGTGCTGACACACGAATGTTACCTGCACGTTAACAACAGGAGCTTGAATATTGTCCAGGTTTTGATGCTTTATGTGATCTTCACTGAACATCTTCACTTCTGATTGAATGACGGAAGGAAAGACATTGATGAAGCAGCTGAAGATATTTGTGCTGAGGAAGGTACCCTGAGGAACACCTAAAGAGATATCCAGGGACTGACAGGATTGATGTCCACCAGCCACATTGTGTTCTGAATGACGCAACCAATGGGGAATTTACAACTGATTCCTATTAAGTTCAGGTTTGTTCCGACCCTTTGAAACCTTGCTCATTCAAATCTTGATGTAATGTCAGGGCCAGTCGCTCTGACGCTGTGTTCATATCTTTTGCTCATGTAAATAGGCCAAGGTATATGTGTGGGGGTTCTTTCCTTCTCTCAGAGGATAGTGATTGTTGGGGCCGCTCTATCCCAGACATTTGCATCCCTGAAATGATTGGGAGGGGTAAGGAGGGTGTCAATTAATTTTGAGAGAGTCGAGGGCTACAAAGATTTGGGCATGAAAGAGAAATTGCTGCCAAGAGGAGGTCAGCCATGACCTTACTGAAGGGAAGGACAGATTTCAGGAGCTAAGTAGACTCGTGTTATTCCAACATTCCCCAGAGTCCAGTCAGTTTGTGGTCTCTCCTATTTTATGTGTTATTGACCTGAAGTAGCTGAATAGACTGATCCTATTGCTGCATAACAAGATACTGGTGCTCCATGAGAAAATCTCGGTACAATTGTATAGCTTCGATGAGCTGATTGGCCTTCGCCTGTAATTGTATATCAGGCTCCCGCGTTTGAAAAGCCTTATCTTGTCCTGGTGTAACTGAAATCCATATTGACTAAATCTACCACCATAGCAGGAAGTGAGCACTGCAGATGCTGGAGATCAGAGTCCACAAGTGTGGTACTGGAAAAGCATGGCAGGTCAGGCAACATCCGAGGAACAAGATTATCGATGTTTTGGACATTCCTGATGAAAGGCTTATGCCCAAAATATTGATTCTCTTGTTCCTGATGACCTGCTGTGTTTTATCCAGTGCCACACTTTTCGACATCTACTGCCCCAACCTAGTCAACTTTCCTGGTCACGTCATCAAATAACTTAACGAAATTTTTCAAGCAGGATCTCCCACGCACAAAGCCATTCTCAATATTCCTAATCAAACCTTGTCTTTCCAAACTAATGTACATGTTATCCTACAAAATTTTCTCAATTTTAAAAGATGTTAAACTCACTGTTTAGAGTTTCAAGGCTTTGTTTTCAGTCATTCTTAAGTAAGGGCTCAATGTTTGATATCCTCCAGCCTTCCAGGATCTAAACTCTAGTTAATGGTGATCAAAATCATCATTCAGGTCCCACGCAAATGCTTCTCTAGCCTCTTACAGTGTTCTTGGATATATCTGGTAAGGAACGTTAGATTTATCCAATCTCAAGCATTTTAGTACGTCGAATACCTCCTCTACTGTGATATGGACTGTCCCTAAGAAATCACCATGAACTTCGCCAAGTTCCTAAGTATTCATGCCTTTCTCCATGTTAAACACAGAGGAGAAATTTCCGTTGATGATGTCGCCCATTTCTTATGGTTCCACACATATCTGTCACTTTGGTCTTTGAGGGGTCCTATTTTCTAGCTAGTTATTGTTTTTCCTTTAATATACAAAAGTACAATTTTGGATTCATCTTAATCTTCTCAGCCATGGCCCTTTTTGTCCCCTTTTCACACTACTGATTTCCTTCTTCAGTAGATTCCCGTTTCCCTTATATATCTCCATGGATTCACTTGATCCAGCTGCCTGTAACGGAGCTGCTTTATTTTTCTGGTCAAAGCCTAAATATCTCTTGTCATACAGGGTTCCCCATTCCTGCCAACTTTTCTTTCACCTCCACAGTAACAAATAGACCTTGAACTCCAGTATCTCACGTTCAAAGGATTCCCACCTGCCAGAGGTCCCTTTGCCGGCAACGAACTATTCCAGCAAACCCCTGCAAACACCTACCTAATTCCATCTAAATTCATCTTACCCCAATTTAGAAATTGAAGCGGTGGACCAGTTTTGTCTCTCAGCATAAATATGTGAAAATTAATACAACTATGGCCATTTGTTCCAAAGTACTCCCACACTGTCACCTCCGTCACCTGTTCTGTCTTATTTCCTAAGAGTAGGTCGAATTTTGCCGCTTCCCGAGAAAGCCAAACAACATACTGCTTGAGGGAAATTTTCTGGCGAATTTAACGGATTCCACCCCACCAAATCCCTTAACGCGCTGGAAATGCCAATCAATGTTATAAACATTAAAATCCCCAATTATGACAATCCTTTTGCTTTTGCATATCCCACCTCTCTGCCAGTATATTAGTTACTCTAATTCCTGGTGACTATTTCGGGGCCTATAGTACAGCCCCTATAACATCACCATACACCTTCCTATTTATTAGCTCCATCCACAAATCCTCGCTGTTTGATCCTTCAGTTACTTCATCTCTGATTACTGCTGTGATATTCCCCTTAATCAGAAATGCAACTCCCCCACCGCTTTCCACCATCCCTATCCTTCCTAAAGCAGCTATACCCTGGCACATTAAGCTGCCAGTTCTGTCTCTTCCTTAGCTATGTTTCTGTAATGCCTGTAATATCCCAGTCCCACATAGCTATCAATGCTCTGAGTTCTTCGTCCTTACCTGTCAGTCCTCTTGCATTGAAATAAATGCAATTTAATAAAAGCAGGCATTCTTGATCCCTGTTGTGTTCCAGCCTGACCTGTCTTTTCAATTTACTGTTTCTGGTTACTATATTTCCTTCCAGCCTCGCACTTGCCTCCCTGCTCTTGAAGATCTCACCCATTGCCAATCTCGTTTAAACCCTCCCTTGGAGCACGAGCAAACCTACCTGCCAGGATATTGGTTCCCCCCTCCAGTGCATGTGCCACCTGGCCCTGTTCAACAGGTCAACTCTGTCACAGAAAAGACCCCAATGATCTAAAAATCTGAGTGCTTTCCCCCTACACCAATTCTTTAGCTAGGCATGTATCGGCCAAATCCTTCTATTCTTACTTTCATGATCTCATGAAACAGGAAGTAATCAGGGGATTACCACTTCGAGGTCTTGGATTTTAACTTTTCCCCTAGCTCTCTGTAATCACTCTGGAGGACCTCATTCCTATATCTACGTGTATCATTTGTGATGCCAACGTGCACAAAGATTTCTGGCTGCTCACCCTCCCCCTTGACAACGTTTTGCTGCCGCTCGGAGACTTCCTGCAACCTGGCACCTGGGACGTAGCACAACTTGCTGGATTCCCGTTTGAGGCCTCAGAATCTCCAAAGTGTCCCTCCAACAATCGACTCTCCTATCTCTAAGACACTGTTTAAATTTACCCTTTCCCGCTATGCTCCAAAACCAGTGGTAGTACCACTAATTTGGCTACTGCTGCTTTCCCTTGAACGGTCATTCCCTCCAACAGTACCAGACGTGGTATACTTATTTTTGTGGGGAATGGCCACAGAGGTCAGCTGCACTCTCTGCCTACTCCCTTTGCCATTCCAAGCCTACTCTTTGCCTGTAACATGATAGGGAGCAAGGACCGACTGTTGGATTAAATTGTGTTTATTTAAATGCAACAGGGCAGACAGGTAAGACTGATGAACTCAGGGCATGGATGTTTATGTGGGACTGTGCCGTTCTAGTCAGAACAGAAACATGGTCAGGGTGGGTCTTGGGCGTGACCACCACACTAAAGCAGTTATATGTGAAGTTTGCAGCATCTCTGATAATCCTGAGTGCATCCAGCTCCAGCTCCCAAACATGGTCTCCCAGGAGCTGCAGCTGGGTGCACTTTCCACATGTGTAGTCAACAGGGACGGTGGAAATCTCTCCGAGATCCCATATCCCACAGGATGTTCGTGCAACTGGCCTAACTGCCATCTTGATTGCTGTAATAATAAATTAAAAGGAGTTTATTTGAGCTTGCCTGTACTTTTTTTCTGAGCTGCTGCTGTCTGAAGCCTCTCAAACTAAATACTTACTACTTACTCTGCTACCAACTGCATTTTCTACACTCCTCCACCTTTACTTTTGTTTCGGGAAGAAGGGAGACACTACATTAATGCAATGTCTGTGCCTTAGACATTCCTTGACACCAAGCCCATGACGACCTGCTCTCCAGAGCACGTTATTACTTGTACTTGGAGGGTGTCTTGCTGAGTCTTCCTCCTGCTGGTGGTGACTGCCATCAGCCAAATATTCACCCCAACAGCCAATCTGCGTTGTCGCAGTCCCCTGGTCCTTTCTGTCTATTACTACTGCATTTATGAAATCATTGCATCCGTCGATTGCATTCCAAACTGTGTCTCACTCCAAAGGGAGAGAGGTTTCGTTCCAGTGAACACAGGGCTGTTGGAAAAAGAATGGCATTAGACATTGGAGCAACATTCTTGCTATCTGCCCACTAAGTCTGCTTTTCTGTTCAATTCCATTATATTTATTCTGATAATCCCCATTCTACTTGACTGCATTTTCCCGATAACAAACCCTTGTTTAATAATCAGTCTGCCTCAGCCTTCAAGATGTTTAATGATCTAACCTCAACAGCCCTCAAAACTTTCTACAATCAATTCACTCTCACTATTGGGAGACTTGATGGTCTTTATTCCCATATCTTATTTCTAGCACTCTGTGTGAGAGTTGTGCCAACGTAATTTGTTATCATGTCCCATCACACCTTCGCTGTGGCCAGAGACAAGAGAAAAATAAAAAAAATTCAGAGCTTGTGCTCTTCTCCCTCATTTTCCACATCAGCCTAAGTTACAGCTCACCCGGATCTGGGGATTTGTCCACTCTTTACCCTAAATAAACATCCAATTTTTCCTTGACTTCTGTATCTAATCCACCACACCCGACCCCCCCCCCCTTTTTTTTCTGCTGTTACCCTCTGCCTCTTAATAAACTGATATAATGTCTTTGGATTCTTGTTACTCTTACCCACTAATGTTTTATCACGATTCCCCTTCTGCTCTTCTACTGAAGTTTTAAGATTAGCCCGACTCTTTCTATATTCATTTAGTGCATCCATTGAGCTGCTCACTTTGTACCTGCTTTAAGCGTCTCTTTCGTTTTTAATTCTGATCTGATGTTTTTTATGACACCTGAGGTTCTCTGGGCTTGTTTTCCAAATTTTCATCTTTCGTGTAACACATTGCGCGGACACTCTCATTAATTCCATTTTAATCAAGTGATCCCCCAACCCCCTATCACATGCTGTTCTGCTACAGTTTCACCCAGCAGCCACTGTACTCTGGACAGTTTCCATCATATTTTTTCATAAAATCGGTCTCCCCAATCCAAAAACCTTTTATTTACCAAATAGTGCATTTTAAAAAATCTTTTCCTTACCAAACATAAAATGTATGATGTCATGGTCACTGGCCTTATAATGCTCTCCCAATCCTGCCTGCAATATCCTGAGTGGCTTCATTCCCGACAGTGCAGCACATCATTATCGCACCCATTGTTGTATCTGCTCCATGATGATACAAAGAATTTCTGGAAGAAATTTCAAGGCATCTGTCCCCTCTTAAACTATTATCACTGCCCGAATTAATGCTTGGAAATGAAATGCCTGTGTATAATAAACCTATTATTGTTTTTACACACCTCAGTAAATTGGTTTTATATCTGCTCCTGTACTTCCTTTTATCTGGGAGGTCTATAATATATCCCCAGCAGTGCCTCTGCCCTGGTTTTGATCCTGAGCTCTAACAACCAAGCCTCATTAGAAGATATTTCCAAGATATCGCACCTCCTTACTGTAGTAACTGACTCCATAACTAATCATGCAACACCACCTCCTATTTTACCCCTCTCCTGTCCTGCCTATAGTTCTTGTACCACAGCACACTGAGTTGTCAGCCCTGACCTCCCACAAACGCATTTCTGCAATGGCAACAATGTCACATTTCCACATGTCATCTTGTTCCATTATCACATCTGTCTGTCCGATAACATTCCCAGCATTAAGCTAAAGCACATCCACCCTGGAATATAACACTTGGAATACTCTGTACCTCGGAGTTCTTCAGTCATTCACTGTTCCTTATCAAGCTGCCCAATTCATGAACCAATACTGTAACTCAGGGACTGAATTAGTTTTTGTTGAAATGCAATTTCGTTTTTAATAAATGTATTAATGTAATGCAATTTTCCAGAACTGAGCAGTCTGCTCCACATACAATGAGATTCTGCTGATTAAATCCCTGCTCAGTGTGCAGAGGGGACAGCTTTCAGTAATAGGGAAAATGAGGACGGCAGATGCTGGAGATCAGAGTCGAAACGTGTGGCACTAAAAAGGACAAACCAGTCAGGGAACATCTGAGGCGCAAGAGAGTCAAAGATTTGGGCTTTATCCCTTCATCAGGAGTGCATTCATGCCTTCCCATATTTTCCATTCCATGGTTCACAGGATATTGGGAACCATACATGCTCAGTGAAGCAGCACGGTATATAGCCCTGAAATAGAAAACAGTCAATCAGTTGGTTGGACAGGGAGTAGACAATTTCAGGTGAAGTACAGACTAATTGAAGTACAAACACAAGAATAGATAAATATCCTGGGCCAGAGGAGAAACACACTAGGTTGCTACAGGAAGAGAGGGAAGAGATTTCTGTGCCTTTGGCGATGATCTTTGCGTATTCACTCTCCATTGGAGTAGTGCCAGATGATTGAGGGTGGCAAATTCTTGTCCCTTGTTCAGGAAAGGGAATTAGGATAATCCTGAGAATTTCAGTCCAGTCAGTCTTACATCAGTATTGGGCAAAGTAATGGAAAAGATTCTGAGAGACAGACTTTATGATTACTTGGAAAATCATAGCTTGATTAGAAATAGTCAGCATGACTTTGTGAGGGGCAAGTCATGCCTCCCAAACCTTATGGAACTCATTGAGAATAGGATCAAACATATTGAAGAAGATAGAGCAGTGGATGCGGACTGCAGGGATTTTAAAAAGGTGTTTGAGCACGCTCTCCATGGTACATTCATTCAGAAAGTAAGGAGGCTGGGGATACAGAGAAACCTGTCTGCCTGGATACAGAATTGACTGGCCCATAGAGACACTATGTAGTAGTAAATGGGAAGTATTCAGTCTGCAGCTCAGTGCAAAGTGGTGTTCTGTAGGATGCGATTCTGGGAACTCCGCTGTTTGTGGTTGTTATAAATGATTTGGATGAGGAAGTGGAAGGGTGGGCTATTACATTTGTAGATGGAATAAAGGTCGGTAGAATTGTGGGTAGTGTGGAGGGTTGTTGTAGTTTGCACTCGGACATGGATTGGAATAACTGGGCTGATAAGTGGCAGGTGGATTTCAACCTGGAAAGGTGTGAAGCGATTCGTTCTGGATAATCAAATATGAATGAAGAATGCAGGATAAAAGATAGGTAGGGCTCGTCAGGTCCACAACAATTCACCCTCCTGTCTAGGCACCTTCCCCTGCCACCACAGAAATGCAAGACCTGTGCCCACTTCTCTCCACCCCCCCCCTCCCCCCCCGCCCCCCGGGCCTAAAGATCCTTCCACATCAATCAAGGTTTCACCTGCAGTTCCATACATGCCAGCTACTGTATCCGTTGCTCCCAGTGTGGTAGTCTATACGTTGGGGAGATAGGACTTCTACTCGCAGAGTACTTCAGAGAACATCTCTGGGACACCCGCAACAACCAACCCCACTGCCTCGTGGCCGAATGCTTCAACTCCCCCACCCACTCTGCTGAGGACATGCAGGTCCAGGGCCTCATACATCGCTACTCCCTTACCAACTCATCTTCGACTTCGGGACACTCCAACCCCATGGCATCAATATGGATTTCACCAGTTTCCACACTTCCCCTCCTCCAACCTTATCACAGTTCCAAACTTCCAGCTTAGCACCGCCCTCATGATCCATCCTATCTTTTTATTCAAAGTTGGACAGGGTTTTTTTTAGAATCCCTCCAGAATGGAAGCAGGCCCTTTGGCCAAACAAGTCGGTACCAAACCTCCGAAGAATAACCCATTTCTCTCTGACTAATGCACCTATAACTATGGGCAACTTTACATGGCCAATTCACCTGGCCTGGACATCTTTGGACTGTGGGAGAAAACCGGAACACCCGGAGGAAACCCATGCAGATACGTGGGAGAATGTGCAAACTCCACACAGAGAGTCGCCTGAGGCTGGAATCGAAACTAGTCCCTGGCACTGTGAGCCACCATGCCCACCTGTCCATCTTCCTTCCCATCTGTCTGCTCCACCCTCCCCTCCGATGTATCACCATTACCCACACCTCCATCCAACAATCACATTCTCAGTTACCTTTCCCCAGCCCCAACCCCTCCCATTTATCCCTCCACCCTCATGGATCCCAGTCTTATTGCTGACTAAGGGCTTTTGCAATAAATGTCGATTTTTCTGCACCTTGGAAGCAGTGACAGCAACATTCTGCAGTTTGAAACTCAGATTGAATGTATAAGGACAGAGTCACATATGACGGTTTTAGTGTTGAGCAATGATATTTATATTGGGCTAAGGAAGGAGTTGGCTTGGGTGGACTGGCCAGGAAAAAAAACCAAAACGATCAAGGGCAGGACAGATAAATAAAAAATGTAAAGACACAACAAGATACTAAATGACCTCTCGATTAAAGTATATTGGTGAGAGGAAGAAGAATTGTGCACTGGAGAAAAATCATCCATGATTTAACACGGAAATCAATAATAGCTTGAGGCAAAAGTCTCAGGCAAATCACATTACACAAGTTCGTCACACTCTGGAGGACTGGGCAAGGCAGTGACACAGTGGTGTCATCGCTGAACCTTTAAGCGAGAGACCCAGCTAATTTTCTGATGACCTAGATTTGAATTCTGCCATGGTAGAATTCAAATGTGGAATTAAGAGACTGATGGTGATCATGAATCGATTGTAAGGGAAAATTCATCTGGTTCACTATTGTCCTTTAAGGAAGGACACTTCCATCCTTACCATAGATTCGTCACTCTCTGGTTAAAGACGTTTCTCATTATCTCCGATATAAAAGGTCTTCCCTTAACTATGATACTATTCCTTTGGGTCCTTTCTCTCCGAAGAATAGAAGCATCTTTCTGACATCTACTCTGGCCAGCCATTTATTACTTTGCATGATTCAATTAGATCCCCTCATCCTTCTCAACTTCAGCGAGTTTAATCCCAGAGATCTCATATGTTAGGCTTTTCATTCCTGAGGCCATTCCTGTGAACTGCCTCTGAACACGCCCCGGGGCAGTATATCCTTCCTGAGATATGGGGCCCAAAATATCACACAACAATCCAAATGTGGTCTGATTAGAGCCTTATAGTGTCTCAGAATTACATTCCTGCTTTTATATTCCAGCCCTCTCAAAATAAATATCATCATCGTATTTGCATTCGTGACCAGCCTTGCCACCTGAAATAAGGAAATTATGATGGATAATAACAAATTACCATGGAGTTACAAAAATGAACAATGATTAAAGCATTCTGGGAAATGGATCCCGTCCTTGAGTAAACTCTCTGTGCTAATCCACATGCTGCAGAATCCAGACAGGCTGCAGGTACCCACAGACGGTTTGTAAACAAACCTGACAGCTACAGACCTTGCAGTACAAACCTGGAGTTGAATTTGAATGGGACAACGGGATGCCTCCCTTGGGCCATCAATGTGTCGCCCCCTGGTTGGGTCTGATTGATCAGAGTTATCCAACATAGTCATTCTGTTGACAGATCTTCCATATCCTCCCAAACTGAGGTGAAGAATCTGAAGAATGAGAATCACCGCACAACCACACTTAGCACAGTAAACTGAGAATAACCAGCAAAGCAGAAGATATCTCCAAGTGCATCGTAAGAAGAAGAAATCAGCACGTGGAGCCAGGCAACGTTCTGTTGGGGTGGTATAAGATCATACAAAGTTAAGTTAAAGCAAAATGTAGTTTGTAGTGTGTTTCATTACATTATAGTCCAATTTATTGTTCTAATATTAATTGTGTTCAATAAATAGATGCTGTTGTTTATGAGTCGACTCACAGTTCTTTTGGTGAATATAAGATTTTAAAACACACTGATATAAAAGATATAAAAATCATGATATAAAAGTTTCCTGACAATTGGTTCGCCTGCAAGTTTACCTTGAGACAATCTTGGTCGAGAACTTCAAGTCTCTTTGCACTTCAGACTGAAGAATTTTTCCCGATTTTAGAAAATAGTCCATGCCTGTATTCCTCTTAGAAAAGTGCATGACCTCACACTTACCCCCATCGTACTGCCACTTCTTCGCCCACTCTCCTAAGGTGTCTAATCCCTTCTGCAGCCTCTCTACTTCTGCAATGCTACCTGTCTCTCCATCTATCTTTATATCATCTGAAAAGTTAACCAGAATGCCGTTAGAACATTCATCTAGATCATTAATTTACAAAGTAATAAGTCGTCGTCCCAACACTGAGCCTTGTGGAATATCACATGTCACTAGCTACCATACTGACATGATCATTTTATCCTCACTCGCTGTTTTCTGCCTTTTTAACCCTTGTTGTTTCTTAATTCCACCCACACAGATTCTACACCATTTGTCCATATCTCAGTGATGGGAACTGAGTGATGGGACTGCAAAACACTTTAGCATTGTCGCTAATTTATAGCTTGGACATGGACTAAAAATATGACATTGTGGATTCCACTGAACTATGGCGACAACCTATGCCTTTGGCGAAATATTCTGTTTGTATTATGGAAGAATATAAACATGTGAATCTGCTTGAGAGGACACAGACAATTTCAAATGTTTGTATTCTTCCATAATACAGACGGAATATTTGGTCAAAGACATAGGCTGTCGCCACATTCCAATGGACTTGACAATGTAATATTTTTACTTTTTAAATTTGTATATGAAGAATACAGAAGTTAATGAAGAGGTATAAATTGGTCAAATGAACAACAAATATTGGTGTATGGAGCATAGATTGGAAATGTGTCTGTGTTGAATTATGTTGGAAGTTAAATGGAAACGCACGAATTATTAAAATGGAGAGATAGGATTGAGGCACAGAGGAATCAGGCACCTGGAACACAAAAAATGTCGTGTACATCAAGGTTTTAAAGAGGCCAGACAAATGTTGAAACTCTTTTGAAACAGAATTCATTCAGAAGAAGTGAGACCACATCGAAAGAGCTATGGCCACAATGACATGCAAAGCAGTCCAGAGAAGATTCACTCAACTGACTCCTGTGAAGAATTGTACTTCAGGAGGAAATATTGACCAGACTGGCCCTGGATCTCCTGGAGTCTAGCTGGACAATATGTGATCTTGTTTAACCTCAGAATATTCCGAATAGTCTTTTTAAGTTGATTTCTGAAATAATACTTCAGTTTATATGAGAGATTACAATAAGTGGATGGAAAGTAAATCTGAAGAATATCTCATTTCATAAGATGTGGGTTGTTTCAGCCCTCTGAAAGTGTTGCGTGTTTGTTAAACTATCCTCCCAGAGAGCGATGAAGGCTAGGAAATTGAATATTCCTCAGGCAGAGGCAGGCAGATTCTTGACTAAGTATGACCAACTAACGTTGTATAGAGAAGGAAGGAAGACTTATGCCTGGTGCCAGTTTCTACTGTTTTGTTGTCTTCAGCGATCGAAAAATTAGGAGACCACTCTCATGAACATGAAGACTTTTCCTTTCAGATTGATGGACACAACTTTCCAAATATGTTTTTTAAACAAGGGAAAAACTCCTTTGAAACTGCTTTCGAAATTAGATAATGTCGTATAGATGTCTCAATAGTGCAGCTTCCTTTCAGTTGTTGTTGTCAGGTGAGTTTCGTTTGAAAATCTGTTGCCTATGTTTAATTTCCACTCATAATGTGTAAGTGAACTCCAGTGGTTCACTTGGTGCAGGACCACTAACATTTATGTTTCAGAGAGAGTTACAGGATTCTGAACATGTGATAGTGAAGGGAAAATGGTTTCGATTCAAGTCAGGATGCAATGTGACCTTGGAGATTATATTCTTCACCAACTGATGCTCACAAGCTATGGAAATGGTGAGATATTTCTTGTTTTCAAGAATTAAAGTGATAGAGTCTTATGTGGCACACAAACAGGCCATTCAGCGCAACATGTCTACATCAATCAGAAAACACCAAACTACATTAATGAAAGTTACCTCAAGGCGCATGGCCGACTCTGCTCTGGCATTTTGTGCTCATTCAGCTGCTGATTAAATGCTGCATTAACTTGTGTTCGTCGTGACCTGGGCTGTCAGTTGGCCTTTTATTTCAATGTATTTACGAAATGGTGTCTGCAAATGCATCACACTATTTCAAAGTCCGCAACAAGCTCATCTGATCAATAAACATGGTTACATTGTTCAGTTATTATGAGGAAATTGGATTTTTCAAAAATTCATTTTGGATTTTAATGGAGCTAGTCCAATATTAATTGCCGTTGAGAAGTTCCAGCCGAGTTGGTGTTGGTCATTCCAAGTGGCTTTTGGGAGGAAGTACCAGCTGTACATCTCATGTGCCAGTTTAGCTGGGAGTAAGTATTACTGGTGGTGGATGTAGTGTTAAACAAACCGCTGTACTGTGATGAACAGCTAGCAGAAAAACGGAGGAAAACTGACTCTTTGTCAAAGCGAATATATGGCAAGGAATTTAGTATTCTGCTGAGAAATAACAACTTTGCAACTAGAAGTCTATATAACGATGAAGGAAAGTTTGTTTGTATGTTATTGGTGTCCTTAAACTAATGTTGTCAATCAGCTGGAATAATGTCGGTGGGCTTATTGAACAAAACTTACACTGAGCATGTGAATTAGCTTGGATATTTTCAGGGATGGACGGGCTGTCCTCGGTTTAGTAAGTGCTGATGCTCCATGGGATGATGCTGATTTGTAATGTCCCCACTTACTGAGCACAGTTCAATGGAACAAACCAACAATTACCATTGGGTGGTGCTTCACAATATATCATGGAATCGTAAAATAAAGAAGCTGCCTATCAAATCTGGCACGAGCAAGTGCTGATACAAGTGTTTTGCCAAGTTTGTACGGTTTCCTTCCTCAACCACCCTCACAGGCAATGCATTCCAGAAGCATATCACCCGCTGGATTCAAAACAGATTTCACAAATCCTCACTCAATCTCTTGTCTTTCACTTTAAACGTGTATCCCCTTGTATTTAACCGTTTGACTAAGGGGAACAGCTGCTGTCTGTTCACTGTGTCTATACCTCTCATGCTGTTATACGCCTTTGTCAGGTTCTCACCATAACCTTCTCTGCTCCAAAGGAAAGCAAAAGCAAATCTAGCCTTGCTTCATGGTTTGAGTGCTCTCTTCTGTTGTTATTCTTTCGATGTGCAGCATCTCATCTAAAGCAGTGTTAAGTTTTTCGGTCATTGATCTGGCCATTGGAACAATCCGATTGTACCCTCCTGTAACCTAACATTTTCGTCCTCACTCTGAACCACCGGAATAATCATTGTGTCATCCACAACATTGTTTATCATGCTTTAACCCCCATCCCCATTTCCCACATTCTTATCATCAACGTGTATGAATATCAGAAACACAGCTCGATTTTCTACCTGTTCTAAAGTTGTTGTTGCAGAGGAAGTATTGATAATTCCAGTCTATAGTTGTCCCTCTTTTGGTGAATTTGTAGCATGATGCAGGAAATGGAGCCACAAAGAGTATTTTGGATATGGAACCGAGTTCTGCTTTTATACTCCGGCCCTCTGCATGTATCATTCATAAGGCTTGTACATCATTAACCTTGTAGTCGCTTTTGGCACTGTGCACTGCAACATTTCCATTTTATATGGGCCTGCAGCACATTTTTAATAACATTCGCTGCAATCCCGTCAGAGTACAGTGAACTTTTTTTAATCTTCAGGATGGACGCATGCTCATTCATGAAGTTTGTTTGAAAGAACTAAGGTGATGAGGATAAAGATTCAATTAAATTCTGCATTATAAGCATGCAGTAGAAGATCAAAACACATTCTCATTTCTACATTGAATTGGAAGCAAATTCATAGAAAAAACTAAACACCTACCTTTCTGGATATTGTTTAGTGACATGATGTTGAGATAATGAATTGGAGAGAAAGGAAAATGTCTGCACTTGATGGAGGTACAGAAATACAGCGTGGATATACAATATGAACAAGAATACTGTTAATATAAGAAGTATGAGAAATATTTTCCTCATATTCAAAGGAAACCAGATCCCAATTTTCCTTAACAGTGATGTTTGATTGGCCATCAACCTCAGTTTTCCAACTGCATGGTTTTCCCTGCCACAGATGGACCTTCTGATACACCACCTCTTCTCCTTCCTACTCTTTCCTTACCCACCTACTTCCCTTGCATTGCCCCTTCTGCTGTGACATACCCTTCCACTGACCATCTCCCTTCACACTTCTCGCACTGTAAATCACACCATTTCCCTATCAGTCCCACCTTCCCTGACTCTCCATTTTGCTTTTTGCTCTCACACTAAACGCTGGAAATTGCTGACTTCTGTGCTACTACATGTCATCAGTGAATGGTGCGTTTGAAATGATCACTGTGCGACAGCAACAGAAAACAGAATGTTTGCCACAGTCTGATGCGCCGTGAACAGGATGGCTTTGTTAACTGTTGCTAGAGTGGAGTTTCTTCCGGTCCCTTTATCACAACACTTAACCAAACAGCCTCATCACCAACAGGACAAGCATCTTGGGACTGAATTGGAACTCCATGCATCAATTATCTTTTGTATATTGTGAGGATATTGTTCAAACAAACAGTATTCTTGCCTTTTGCTCCTTGTTATTTCAACTGATCTTCCAATATAATTTGAGGTGAGATCAGAGAGACTTCCCTTTCAAGCGAAGCAAGACTTGACTGAGCGTGGAATCAAGGATCCTGAGCAAAACTGTGATTAATGGGAATTAGAGAACAATCTACATTGGTAATGGGAACAATGGGAAAACAATCTCTACAAGTTATCTTCTAAGTTACATGCCATCCTGACTAGGAACTAATTTGCTGTTCCTCAACTACCAGTTGTTAAAACATCTTGGAATGTGCAGCTCTGTGCGTATGTGCATCACTTGGACAGAAGAGATTCAAGTCGGCTGCTCCATGTCGCCTTTTCCAGAGTGATTGTGTTTGACACGTAAAGTCTGCCCATGCTAGTTCCTTCCGAAATCCGTGGATGACTATACCCTGTATCAATGTATCTTATGTTTCCACAGTTTCAACTAAAGTTTCAGAAATGTAAGACCTTGCTGAATGACTATGACCCTAGTGATATTGAGGCAATGATTGGGGTCCTTAATTCAACTGGTTTCCTTTTGAGGATTGATCATGTGATTCGTGGCCACTGAATTGAATATTTTCATGGTAATTTATGACACGGAAAATGTTATGAATATTTAGGACTCTGTTAAATAAAAAGTTTTTATTTTTTCATTCAATGATTATAACCAAATACAAGAGTTAACTGAAATGGCAGATTCACTGTTCCCTTTCATATCAGAAAAGTATCCACACTGCAAAAGCAAAAGGAAGCTGGAAGTGCTGGAAAACTTCAACAAGTCCAGCAGTATCTGAGCAGAAAGAGAATTAACGTTCTGAGACCGATATGACTTTTTCAAAGCAGAATCATGTTCGTCTCAATATGTTAACTCTCTTTTACTATCAAGATACTGACTCATCAGCTGTGTTTCACCAACATTTTCCTTTCGTATTTGAGACTTCCAAGTTCCCACGTATACGCTAGCACAGTGGCATATTTGGGTGGGTGGCACTGTGGCTAGCACTGCTGTCTCGAAGCACCTGAGAACCTGCGCTCAATTCCACCCTTGGGCCACCGTCAGTAATCAGCTTTCATATTCTTCCCGTGTTTGCAAGTGTTTCGTCCATGTGTTTCTGATACCTCCTAATTGACCATGAAAAATTGTTCATGTGCAACTATTTGCTTTAACTATGGGAGATAGAGGAATTGTGTAGGAGGGGGATCTGCATGCAATGCTCTTCCGAGGATAAGTGTCAGCTCGATGGGCCGAAGGTTTTATTTTAACACTTTAAAATTATATATCATTATTATAACAAAGGCGGGTGGTTACTGGGGCAAAAATCTCTGCATCAGCACATAATGAGCTATATTTCTACTGATGTTCTTTCCATGGCCCTGCACATTGTGTTATCCATGTCGGGGTTTTTAATTCTGAATATCCTGTGCATCGAAGAGCCAGGAGGGGACATGAGATGTCGTTGGTAGATTGGGTCAAGGAAAACCCGAAGGCTTTCGATAACTATATCAGGAATAAAAAGAAAATGACTAGAGTAAGATTAGAGCCTATCAAGTGTAGTAGTGGAAATTTGTGCTTGGAGTCAGAGGAGATAGGGAAAGTGCTACGTGAATTTTTTCATCAGTATTCACACGAGAAAATAGTTGCTGTCGACGTTAATCCTGAGAGACAGATCAGTAGATTAGATTGGATAAAGGTTCAAAAAGAAGAGCTTTTAGCAATTCTGGAAAGTGTAAAAATAGATAACTGCCCGGATGGGAATTATCCTAGGATTCTCTGGGAAGCCAGGGAGGAGATTGCAGAACCTTTGGCTTTGATATTTATGTTGTCATTGTCTACAGGAATGGCGCAGGAGGCTAGAGGATAGCAAGTGTTGTTCCCTTATTCAAGAAGGGGAGTAGAGTCTAATTATAGACAAGTGAGCATTACTTTGGTTGTGGGTAAAGTGTTGAAATTGTTAAAAAGATAGTGTTTATACTCATCTAAAAAGGAATAATTTGATTAGGCATAGTCAACACGGTTTGATGAAGGGTTGGTCGTACCTCACAAACCTCACTGATTTTTTTGAGCAGGTGACCAAATAGGTGGATGCGGGTAAAATGGTTGACATAGTGTATATGACATTCAGGAAAACGTTTGGTAAGTTTCCCCACGATAGGCTTATTGCAAAGAAAAAGGCGGCATGGGTTGAGGGTAATTTAGCGGTTTGGATCAGGAATTGTCTAGCTGAAATAAGACAGAGTGAGGTAGCTGATGGGAAATGATCATCCTGGAGTTCAGTTACTAGTGGTGTACTGCAAGGATCTGTTTTGGGCCCACTGTTGTTTGTCATATTTATAAACAATCTGGATGATGGCGTAGAAAGATGGGTTTGTATATTTGTAGATGTATCTAAGGTCGCTAGAGTTGTGGATAGTGCCAAACGAGGTTGTGGGTTACAGTAGGACAGAGATAATTTGGAGGCTGGGTTGTGAGGTTGCAAATGGAATACAATGCAGAACAATGTCAGGTGATTCATTTTGGATGGAGCAACAGGAATGTAGCGTATTGGTCTCTTGGTAAGACTCTTGGTACTGTAGATGAGTAGAGATTCATCTGTGCCCATGTACATAGATCCCTGAAAGTTGCTACCCAGTTTGGTAGGGTTATTCAGAAGGCATATGTTGCGTTTGCTTTTATTAGTAGAGGGATTGAGTTTCGGAAACGTTGTGTCATGTTGCAGCTGTACAAAACCCTGGTGCAGCCGCATTTGGACTATTGAATACATTTCTGGTCACCTCATTCATGGAAGGAGGTGGAATCTTTGGAAAGGGTTCAGAGGAGCTTTACTAGGTTGTTACCTGGTATGGAGGTAAGGTCTTACGAGGAAAGTCTGATGGACTTGAGGCTGTTTTCATTTGAGAGATTTTGAGAGGTGACTTAATTCAGACATATAATCAGAGATTAAAGAGGCTGGATAGCGAGATTCTTTTTTCTTGGATGGTAATCGCTAGCACGAGGATACCGCCGCTCCCTCACCACCAGACACCTGGAGGAAGAACGCCTCATCTTCCGCCTAGGAACACTTCAACCCCAGGGCATCAATGTGGACTTCAACAGTTTCTTCATTTCCCCTTCCCCTACCCCACCCTAATTCCAAACTTCCAGCTCAGCACTGTCCCCAGGACTTGTCCGGACTTGTCCTACCTGCTGATCTCCTTTTCCACCTATCCACTCCACCCTCTCCTCCTTGACCTATCACCTTCATCTCTTCCCCCACTCACCTATTGTACTCTATGCTACTTTCTCCCCATCCCACCCTCCTCTAGCTTTTCTCTCCACGCTTCAGGCTCACTGCCTTTATTCCTGATGAAGGGCTTTTTCCCAAAACGTCGATTTCGAAGCTCCTTGGATGCTGCCTGAACTGTTGTGCTCTTCCAGCACCACTAATCCAGAATCTGGTTTCCAGCAACTGCAGTCATTACTTTTACCTCAAAGACCTGATTGGCAACTCCTGTTTCCTGTTTAACACCGCAGATGTGCTGATGACACTCCTTCCCTCCTCGTGTAATAGGCAGGAGGGACTGAATGGGCTATCCCTGTTCGCATTTAATAGTTTCAATGCGTTGAATATATTTTGTTGAAACCAGCTTGAGAGGCTGAATGAGCTCTTGTTATTTAACTGTGGAACACTAGAAAGAGACATTTCTAGTAAGACTGTTACAGGAGTGTTACCATCACTTTAACAACACAGTTTGGATGCTATCAAGGTCTTGCTGCACATGGACAGGGACTGCTACAGCAGTGGAGAGGTAAACAAATTATTCTTAATATTGTGTGATCTTCAGAGAATATCTCCACTTCTAACTGTAAGATGTGGGAAAGACATTGAAACAGCTGAAGAAAACTACCTTGAGGATGCAGGCAGAGATGTCCTGTGACTGAAATAATTGATCCACATAAACCACAAACATCTTCCCTTGTCCTCTGAATGCCTCTAACTAGTTGGGTAATTTACAATTCATTCCCATTACATTCAATTCTGTTCAGGGTTCCTTGATACCATCCACAGTTTAGTCCTACCTTGATATCAGGGCCACTCGCTCTTACCACGTGTTCATATCTTTTATTCGTGTGAATAGGTCGCGGTGTGATTGTGAGGAGTGTTTCCTTCTCACAGAGGGTGGTGACTATCGGGACTTCTGTAATCCAGACAGGTTGGGGAGGTAGATCACTAAGATATTTGGAAGGAAGCACACTGGAATATGAGGCATCAGAATGTTGAGGACTGCAGGGATTGAGCATTAGAGAGGAGTTATGGCTTTTGCAGATCAACTATGTTCATGATGAAGGGAAAGAGAGGCCAGAAGGGCTGAATGATGTATTCGCGTATTTGATGTTCTCTCATTCTGTTTTTGGGACGTTATTTTCCTGAAAATTCTGTTATTGGATGTTGCAGTCAGGGAGACCAGAGGATTTGGTGGGCCATCTCTTGGTGAGATATGGTCGCTGTATTTACAGTGAATCTGAATCGGCAACATGACCAAGAAATGAAGACAGTTCTGGAAAGACAGAGGAATGAGATGTTTCACACCGTCACCGAACGTTTCTTTTCCTAAGGATATTTTCCAACGCAGTGTCAAACTGTGTGTGACAGTCTTCATCCGCTGAATGGTCTCTGCTGTTTCTGTGCACCAGATTACTGGGGTAAATGGCCTCCGACTGTCCCTGTCCATCAGGTTTGAGAGTTTCAGTGGATCATAGGAACATGGGACTGAGGAGAAGGGTTGGTAATTAGTCACTTAAAGCCTTCTTCACCAGGCACTAAGATTGGGGCTGATCAGGTTGTGGTCTCAGCCTCATTTGCCTGTCTGTAGTTCATTGCCATTTACCATGTAATGACTAAGTAGCATGGCTTTGAATAAATGCAAACACACAGGCACCACAAACCTCTCGAGAAGAGCATTCCCACTCAAACAGCCCTTTGTGAATTTCTCCTCATCCCTGTTCAGACTGGTTTTGGCGAGGTCTCTGTTTCATTTTCTACTCCAGCTCCTCCATTGGTCATGACACATTTTAAATATAACTAGGTTGGTCATGTAGTCAATGATGTAGTTCTCAGACTAGGTCAGGTTCTTTGCTAGGCACAAGGCAGGTAGATATCTTTAATTTGGAAAAGTTATTTACAAAAGCAAACTTACTCAAGCTATGATGGAAAGATACATGGCAAGCAGTGTGGACAAGTATGTGCATTAATATTTCTCTTTCAAATTATACTGAGACACAGTTTGTATACACAGAAATATACACATACGCAGACACATCCAAAAAGACACTCACAGTGTCACACACAGGTGCACATAGACACACACATACACATGCATGAAGACAAACAGAAAAAACCTCTGCAGAATATCAGGTTGAAAGAGCTTTTCGTAACAAAATTTAAATTCAAGACAAAAGGAAATATTAAATTGTATTCTGCCCCTGACGTCATTCTGCTCACACAAGCTGCTGGCAATCGAATTCCTTCCTGGAACAGTTGGATTTGGCTGAATTCCCTTTGCTTCAGGCAGTGTGGAGATTCCAAAGAATCCTTAACTGGAAAACTTCATGAGTGCTAAAGATTACTAATGAGTTTTCACCTCTTATATGTTGCTGTGAGAAGGAACAAGGTAAGAGAGGAAGCAAATAACCGTGACTTTTCTAGCAGGTTGCATCTTCTCCAACATTTAGCTGAAACATACAATAATGTTATCTGACCACGGAACTGGACCATGTGAAGCCTCCTTGAACATCCTCGGGACTGTATGAATCCGTCCCTGTTCCCTGCTCCATTTAGGAACAATTTATAAGCAGTCGTTTGAAGATGCATTTGTATATGTCCTCATAATTGTGTCCAACAAATTCATGTCTTTGCACTATCTGTATTAAAATGAATGCATTTTCTCTTCAATTTGAATCCTTACTTCTAGTTTCCCATACCGGAGGAAATGTCCATCAGCCACGCACCTGAAACACTCTCCCCAAGATCTTATGTGGTACAATATGAAAATCTCTCATTCTTTACCCTGAAGTGCTCTGGTAGAGGTTTATAAAATCATGAGGGGCATGGAAATGGTGAATAACCAAGGACATTTTCTGAGGTTTGGGAAGGTCAAAACTAGAGCACACAGTTTGAAGGTGAGGGGGAAAGCTTTAAATGAGATAAAGGTGGTCACCTTTTCTCGGAGTGTATGGATTTAACTGTCAAATGAAATGTTGGAAGCTTGGAAAATTACAGCATTTAAAAACCATTTGGATGGGTACTTGAATAGGAAGGATTTAGAGGGATATGGGCCAAATGCTGGCAAATGGGGCAATATTAATAGTGGACATCTGGTTGTCATGGACAAGGTGAACCGAAAGATCTGTTTCTTTGCTGTATGACGGAATAAGGCCTTCTTTCCAGGAACAAGTACAGTGAAACATCTAACAGAGCTTCTAAATCAATTGAGTATATTTATTTGTCAGTTTAGGGAATCATCACTGCACACAATACATCAAATGTGGCCACAGAAAACTCATGTACAGATGCAGTAAAGTGTTCTGATAGCCTTTGCATTGAGTAGAATCATTCCATATACTTTCCCAATCACTGACTGCATTAGCATACTAACCTTGTGTGATGTATGTACTAGGATGCACAAATCCCGTTGCACCACTGAGTTTAGTGATCTCTCTCCTTTTTAAGTAGTTTACTATTGTTTTAACCTTTTGTCACAGCATAAATTTAATTAGCCCAGGTTAGACTGTTTCTGTTGTAGTTGTACACATTAACGTCCCCTGTCTCTATCCCATTACAGACTCTCTACCCCCATTTGACACCTTATTGATTGACTATCTTGGTGGCTGAGCTAATTGAGCTCCAATTCAATCAGTCCCCACATCCAAATCATTGACAGGTTCGATATCGTTGTTGATCTTGCACTGATCTCTAAGGCACTCCACCAAGTTAAAATTTACCAAACTGAAAATAAACATCAATCCCTACTGTCTATATCCTGAGAGTTACCCAGGGTTCCCTTCTCCAGTGCAGCACCCGAGAAAGTTTGGATAGCCTACCCCTGTGCTGTATAATGTGCTCAAATGGCTGAATGATTTTATCATCTTCATTTGTAAATCCATAGAAGGGCAGAAAGGTCTCCGCGTGCCTCATTGCTGACGGGCTGAATGGGAACTTCCTCTCCCTCTGTAAAAGCAACGAGGGTTTGATGAGAGAACAAGACATGGGTTAAGAGCAGCAGGGTTGCATGTGATTGTAACTAAACATCCCTTTCCTGTCTGTTCCCAATAAACATGGTTTCTTTTGTTTATCACTGATCTATGGAATTCAACCTTGAATGCTTGCAGTAACCCAGTCTTCACTGCTCCTTGGGCATGGGAACACTACAGATCACACAGCCCTAAAGAGAAAGGAGGATCACTGTCTCAGTCTGAAATGGGAATGCCCTTATTCTTTAAATGTATCCCCCTCAAGACAACCACCACTCTTTTGAAACAAGGATTCGACAATTAAATACAGGTATAGACCATTCAAACTCTCGAACCTGTCTTCAATTCCTATGACACTTGACAATCAAATACTTAACACATTTAGCCTCAATCGAAGTTAGATTAATTCCAGATACCATAAGCTCACAAGAGTGTAGGAAATTAGGACGTTGTACGGTACAGCACAGTACAGCCCTTCAGCCTTCAATGTTGTGCCAACCTCTTTATCCTAGTCTAAGATTAAAGTAAACTTCATACCCTTCCTTTGGTTATGATTTATTTGTTTATCCAAGAGTTGCTTGAATATCCCTAATGTATCTGATTCTACTACTATCGGTGGCAGTGCATTCCACGC
The DNA here is from genome assembly GCF_047496795.1 of Chiloscyllium punctatum. Taxonomy (NCBI): domain Eukaryota; kingdom Metazoa; phylum Chordata; class Chondrichthyes; order Orectolobiformes; family Hemiscylliidae; genus Chiloscyllium; species Chiloscyllium punctatum. Next base: position 45,831 of record NW_027309960.1, read on the forward strand.
ACCTATACCGACCTGTGTAAACAACCTTCATCTGACATCTCCTCGAGGACTACTTCCAATCACTTTAAAATTATGCTCCCTGCGTGATAGCCATTTCGACCCTGGGAAAAAAAGTCTCTGGTTCTCCACTCTGTCCATGCCTCAGCATCTTGCACACCTCTATTAAGTTAGCTCTCATTCTTCTTCACTCCAATGAGAAATGCCTAGCTCACTCAGAAATTCTTCAAAAGACATGCCCTCCAGCACAGGCAACATCCTGGTAAATCCTGTCTGCACCCTCTCGTAAGCTTCCAATTTCTTCCCATAATGGGGTGACCGAACTCAACACAATAAACCATGTGTGATCTAACCAGTGCTTTATAGAGTTACAGCATAATCTCCTGGCTCTTCAACTCAATCCCCCTGCTAATGAAAACCAACTCACCATACTGCTCTTAACACCCCTATCAACTTGAGTGGCAACTTGGTGATACAATGGATGTGGGCGCTTAGGTCCGTCTGCTCCTCCACACGGCCAAGAATGCTACGTTGACCATGTAATCTGCATTTGAATTCGACCTTCAACAATAAATCACTTCAGAAAATAGGAAATTGGAGTGGAATTAAGCCATTTGGCAAATTGGATATGCTCTGCCGTTTAATCAAGGGTGAAATATTTCTCAGTCGCATTCTTTTGCATTCACGAACTGATCAATTGATTCCCTTATTAATGAAAAACGTATTCATCTCTATCTTAAAGAAACTATTTTTTCTGTGTACGGGAGTGTGCATGCGTTACCGTGTAAGTGTTATATCTGTATCTATATGTGTTGTGTATTTAATGCGTTTATGTATGTTTGTGTGTCTCTCTGTCGTCATCTCTGTGAAATGCAGCCTTTGTGGTTTTTGTGGTAACTCCACTGAAACTGAGATCAACACCCTCCCCCCTTGCCCCATCTCTACTGTTTGTCAATGTTAAGTGTAGAGTCATACGATGTCACCCTCTGCTGGCCTCCCCATGCCACTGCACAAGTGTCAGATGTTTTCTCTCTCTCTCAGAGGACATCAAATACTATCAATCTCTCACACTGCATGGCTGTTTGGTTTTTCAAATAATGTCTTTGGAAGCACAGAGCCGTTTTGTCTGATACCTAGCGATAGCGTTCCTGAGATATTACCACCATCACTGTGTCAGTTTCAGGACTTTTCAGTCTTTTCTCATTTATAATTTGTAGGAGTGTATTATAAAAGATTTCAAGTAAATGAACGTGCAATAACTTCATTGCATCAACTTACAAATCGTTCCATCCACATTGCTTGGATGCATTTGCGGTGGAAATACTCTTGAATTTGTGCACTCCGTGTCAAAAATAATCTTTAAAGACAAATAACTTCCACATTGCAGAGCGAGCATAGGTATTACTTTACACGAACATTCTCCACTCTGAGGGTCTTCAGTACAATTACAATCCTCCATATACCAAACTGTGTGTGTACGTGTGCGCGTGTGCAGATGGTTCTGTCAGTTTGGATGTCGCTATGAGATGCCTTCCTCCCCCTCCCTCCCAGACTGAATCCCTGATGGTTGTCACCATGCGGGGCTGTCAACGCAGAGGAGTGGGAAGGCCAGCAGAGGGAGACATTGCATCACTTTAAACACCAGAGAGGCTGACAGATCCTCTGTGCACATGGACACACAGATACACAGAGAGACGAATACAGGCACGCAGACAAAACGCAGAGATGAAAACAGACACGAAAATACACAAAAAGACAAATACAGACACGCAGATACACAAAAAGATGAACGCAGACACACAGATATACACAAAGACTAACACAGATACGCTGGTACGCACAGAGATGAATACAGAAACGCAGATACACACAAAGGCGAATACAGACATGCAGATACACACAGAGATGAATGCAGATGCACAGGCGCACACAGAGAAAAATGCAGATGTGCAGCGACACAGAAACAAATAGAGGCACGCAGAGACAAATACAGACAGGCAGATACACAACAGAGATAAATACAGGCACACAGATACACATAGAGATGAATACAGACACGCAGATACAGAGATGAATAGACTCACACAGATGCCCACAGAGATGAATACAGACACGCAGATACACACAGAGACAAACACAAACACGCAGATACACACAGAGACACGCCAATACACACAGAGATGAATCGAGTCACACAGACGCCCACAGAGACAAATACAGACACACGGATACACACAGAGATGAACACAAACACACAGATACAGAGACGAACACAGACGCGCAGATACACATAGAGACACGCAGATACCCACAGAGACGAATTTAATGACACACACATACACACAGATGAATACAGGCACGCAGATGCACATAGAGATGAATACAGACACGCAGATACAGAGATAAATGCAGACACGCAGATGCACACAGGGATGAATACAGACATGCAGATACAGAGAAAGATAAATATAGACACGCAGTTACACACAGAGACGCATAAAGTCACACAGATACCCACAGAGACGAATACAGATACACGTATACACACAGAGTTGAACAGAGACACACCGTTATACACAGAGACAAAAACAGACAACAGAGATACACAGAGATGCGCAGATACACACAGAGACGAATAGAGACACACAGACACACACAGAGAGGAATACAGACGCGCAGATACACACAGATGTGAATACAGTCAGATACACACAGAGAGGAATAGACATACAGATGCACACAGACTCAAATACAGGCACACAGAGAAACACAGAGATGAATGTAGATACACAGACACACACGGAGATTGATGCAGTAGCACAAATACTAATACAGACACACAGAGACTAATACTGATACACAGATGCACATGAACACACAGATAACCAGTCATCACTACACCCACTTACGTTTATATAAACATTGGGAAGCTGCCAGTATTTATTTTTCACGTGGTGACTTTCTCAATATTTCACTCACTCTGTGTGGCTTGTGTCAATCTTTCTGAAGTTCCATCGGTAAATCTCTGCATGTTCTCTATAGCTTCCACCTCTTTCCTTTAATGAGGTGACCAGAACATGTTATTACAAGTGTGGTGTTATGACACGGCGATGAACCCTTCTGCTAATTAAACCAAACACTCAGAAAAGCTCACCTTGCTCATAATCTGTTAAAGTCGAGTGACTGAAAGCTCGCAAATTCCAATACTTAATAGAAAATAATATCAATGTATTCCTTAAACTAAAAGTGAACATTGAACAACAACAGTTTTTCCCAACTCTAAGCTTCCCTTTCTCTGAACTGTTTGTTATCTTCCTCCACCTTTAACAATATACTCATCCAATTAAAGAAAAAATGCATTAAAATTACATAAACCAGACAGTGGCTGTAATCTCCAATGACCTCCTTCTTTCCACTGAATATCTCCTGGGTCATGTTTTGTCTTTAAATGCAAGGGCTTTTCATCCAAAAAAAATGTATCTTGCACAGAGAATGTTGTTCATGGCAGACTCTCACGATGGTAGTTTACTCTCTGTTAACTTTCAAAATGTGTGCCTCTTTATTCCCTCAACATCAGCTCATCTCCTTGGTTTGATGCTGGCAAAACAATAAATTTAAAATCGATTGGGTTGAGTATAGTGGGATATAATTTCAACTTGATTGGTTAAATTCGAATAGTTGCCAAAAGAGCAACCAAAGCCCAACATATCTGTTTCACAGCCAGATATTACATAGTTTTAATTGTCCAGTACACTCTGAAAATATTAGCTAGTCATATGACAAGAATTTTCACGCTCTTAATGCAGAACAGCTTTCAACTTCATCACAGTGGGTTAAACAGTGGGATTATAGAGTTGCAGTATAACCTCACAGCTCTGAAACCGAGCTCCCTGGCTGTGAAAGCCAACACATTATACGCTTTCTAAACAACAGCACCAACCTGGATGGCAACTTTGAGGATCTATAGACATGGACCCCAAGATCCCGCTGTTCCAGATTTATCTTGAACTGTCACGCATCAGCTCAGTTCTGTCAATGACCTGTTGCAACCTGCAACAGCTGTCCATACTAACCACGAACTCCACCAAAGTTCGTGACATCGGCGAATCTATGAACCCACCCTTCCAATTCGTCATCCAACTCTCTTATGAAAAAATCACAAAGAGCAGAGGTCCCATAACAGATCATCAAGCTCGTCACCAAGCTCCAGGCTGCATCTGTTCTCTACTACCACCTCTGTCTGCTGTGGGCCAGCCAATTCTGCATCCAGACAACGAGATCTCCCTGTAAGCCATGTCTCCTTATCTTGTGAATGAGCTTATCGTGGATAACTTTATCAAACGCCTTGTTGTAATCCATATATACCACATCCACTGCTCTAATTCATCAATGTGTTTTGTCACAGCTTTAAGGAATTCAATAAGATCTATGACCTGCTCCTCACAAAGCCATGCTGACTGTCTCTAATCATTTATAATTTTCCAAATATTGTTGTGGTTCTATAGCCACTATAAATACCAGAGAAAACAGCACAGAAGTGCTTCACAGGAGGCTCCCAAGCACTGAGGATGTCACCTAGACAGGGGACGAAACCTTTGCAAGACAAATTCCCAGCTCGGCGAACAGAACCACAACAACGAGCACCCGAGCTACAAATCTTCTACCAAACTTTTCGAAATATTCATAAATCCTGTCTCTCACATCCTCTCCAATACTTTGCCCGTCACTGGTGTAAGACTGGTTAGCCAATAATTCCCAGGATTATCCCTATTCCCTTTCTTGAACCAGGGAATAACTTTTGCCAGCCTCCTGTCATCGACCATGACTCCAGTGTACAGTGAGGATGCAAAGATCATCGCAAAATGCACAGCAATCTCTTCTCGCTGCCTATAGTATCCGAGGGCATATCCTGTTTGGCCAAATAATTTTATCTATCCGTGTGTTTCTCAAATTTTTCAACAGATCCTCCTGTTCTAGCATATCCACTTGTTTCATGCTGTCCTCAGAAACGTCAAGGTCCCTCTCATTAGTGAATACTGAAGCAAACATTCATTAAGAACCACCCCTACCTCCTCCAACTCCTGGCGCAAGTTCTCTCCACTATCACTGATCAGCCCTACCCTCACTCTGGCCATCCTCTTGTTCCTGACATAAGTGGAGAACGTCTTAGGTTTTACCTTAATTCTACCCGCCAAGCCTTTATCATGCATACTTTTATCTCTCCCGAGTTCATTCTTCAGTTCCATCCTGGTTACCTTGCAACCTTCTAGAGCACTGTCTAACCCTTGCCTCCTCAACCTCATGTCAGCTTCATCCTTCGTCTTGACTAGATGTTCTAAAGCGCCTGGCACAATGAAGATATGGAGCTGTAAATGGATGGGAGATGCACATCCTGTCACTTCCAGCATGGGCTGCAAGTTTCACGACAGTGGGCAGTGATCAAACACATTGTTACTGAGCAATGCACTGGGATAGTGGACACAGCTCTATATGCTGAAAGGGTAACTGCTCCAGGTTTACAGAGTTATTCACTGCACAGCTCCCCGTGGGCTGATGTGGTCTGCACAGTCTACAGATTGCTGGGTTGTATTGAGCGGTACACCAGCCTCGTCTGCACAGTACTTCACGCTGAATAGATACCTCATCTGGATTATGATGTCTGATTCTGTGAGGTGGAGTTGGTATCGGGCATAACTGACCATTTGAGCTGATCTGTCAGCATATTTATTTCATGTTCTTACTCTTGTTATTGGACTCGCCAGGTCTGACTCTGCCGGCTAACTACATGGGACACACTGGGAAGTGAACAACAGCCCAACACACACTCCACTGTACATGGAGCACCACATTGGACACACCAGGAAGTGAACAGCCTGAGACACACCTTTTCATTGTTTCTGAGCTTCACAGTGCCAGCTCTTGATACATTAAGGATCCAAATGGGACTCTGACTCTCCCATCCATTTCTGGGCGGCACGGTGGCACAGTGGTTAGCACTGCTGCCTCACAGCGCCAGAGACCCGGGTTCAATTCCCGCCTCAGGCGACTGACTGTGTGGAGTTTGCACATTCTCCCCGTGTCTGCGTGGGTTTCCTCCGGGTGCTCCGGTTTCCTCCCACAGTCCAAAGATGTGCAGGTTAGGTGAATTGGCCATGCTAAATTGCCCGTAGTGTTAGGTAAGGGGTAGATGTAGATGTAGATGTAGGGGTATGGGTGGGTTGCGCTTCGGTGGGGCGGTGTGGACTTGTTGGGCCGAAGGGACTGTTTCCACACTGTAAGTAATCTAATCTAATCTAACCCCATTTCTCTGAGAAGAGCCATGTTTATTCAACTTGTTGATCAAGTAATCATCCAAATATAACCCGAGTATCCGTCTTTCTGCACCTTAACCTGAGCGTTGGTGCTAATATCCCTGAATCCCCGGGGACATAATTATGATGTTCAGAAACAATGTGCAAAGTGCACGGCTCATGCTCTTCTATACATCACGGCTGTGGGTCCCATTTGGATCCTTAATGTATCAAGAGCTGGCACTGTGAAGCTCAGAAACAATGAAAAGGTGTGTCTCAGGCTGTTCACTTCCTGGTGTGTCCCATGTGGTGCTCCATGAACAGTGGAGTGTGTGTTGGGCTGTTGCTCACTTCCCGGTGTGCCCCATCTAGTGCTCCATGGTGGACAGGAGGTTGCAGCACCTTTGAGAAACGTCTTTCAAACTTGGTCTGTGCCTGTTCACTGAACATCTGTATTTGTCCCTCTCAGCTGATCATGTGGTCGGTTACACAAGGAAGCCCCTCGAGTATTATTGTTAAGTACCAGGCAGCAAATTTGTAACTGAGGGGCTCCGGGCTGACTCCTGTTATTGGAAAGTTAGTGGAGGTGCTTGGAATGGATTGCTGGAAGTTGTGCTGTCAGCTGCCTCAGACATTCAGAGAGACCTGAGCATTTGGTGACCCAACTCTGGATGGAGGATGGGGACGATAGTAACAGCATCTAGGTCTGTAACATGAACAATAAATAGAGCAGAGGTTGCAGAGAGGGGAAGCTCTGAAACCACGGAGTGAGAGTGTATCTGGGGAAAGGGATCTGCTGGATCCACCCCCGGTTTTCCAGGAACACCTTCCCAAGCCCCTGGAGGCAGAGGGGGTCATAGATCGGAGCTATAGGGAAGTAGTAACTCCAAAGATGGCAGATAGATGGGTGACAGTGAGGGGGACTGGGAGGAAGCAGCCAGTGCAGGGACCCCCTGCAGCCGTTCCCCTCAAGAACAAGTATACCGTTTTGGATACTTGTGGGGGGGACGACTTACCAGGGGTAAGTGACAGGGCTCAGGCCTCTGGCACGGAGCCTGTCCCCGCTACTCAGAAGGGAAGGGTGGAGAAGAGCAGAGCAATAATAATTGGGGACTCGATAGTTCGGGGCACAGATAGGCGGTTTTGTGGGAACGAGAGAGACTCACGTTTGGTATGTTGCCTCCCAGGTGCAAGGGTACGTGATGTCTCTGATCGTGTTTTCCGGGTCCTTAAGGGGGAGGGGGAGCAGCCTGAAGTCGTGGTCCATATTGGCACCAATGACATAGGTAGGAGGAGTGCTGAGGATGTTAGACAGGCTTTTAGGGAGCTAGGTTGGAAGCTCAGAGTTAGAACGAACAGAGTTGTTGTCTCTGGTTTGTTACCCGTGCCACGTGATAGAGAGTCGAGGAATAGGGAGAGAGAACAGTTAAATGCGTGGCTACAGGGATGATGCAGGAGGGAGGGATTTCGGTACTTGGATAACTGGGGTTCTTTCTGGGGAAGGTGGGACCTCTATAAACAGGATGGTCTGCACCTGAACCTGAGGGGCACCAGTATCCTTGGGGGGAGGTTTGCTAGTGCTCTTGGGGAGGATTTAAACTAACTCTGCAGGGGCATGGGAACCCAGACTGTAGCTTTAGGGTGCAGGACCTGGAGTGTAGGGAGGTTAGGAATATGGCATCAATTTTAAAGGAGGGTGCCTGTAAACAGAAGAGTGGCTTGAAGTGTGTATACTTTAATGCCAGAAGATTACGAAATAAGGTAGTGAACTTGCAGCGTGGGTTGGTACCTGGGACTTCGATGTTGTGGCTATGACGGAGACATGGCTAGATCAGGGACAGGATTGGCTGTTGCAGGTTCCAGGGTTTAAATGCTTTAGTAGGGTCAGAGGTGGGGGTAAAAGGGGGGGAGTGTGGCTTTGCTTGTGAAAGATAGTGTTACAGCGGTGGAAAGGAAGATGGATGAAGATTTGCCATCTGAAGTAGTTTGGGTTGAGGTTAGGAATAGGAGAGGTGAGGTCACCCTGTTAGGAGTCTTTTACAGGCCTCCTAATAGTCCTAGAATCGTTGAAGAAAGGATTGGGAAGATGATTCAGGAGAAGAGTGACAGTAACATGGTGGTTGTTATGGGGGACTTTAACTTTCCTAATATTGATTGGGAAAGCTATAGCTCAAGTTCGTTAGATGGGTCAGTGTTTGTCCAATGTGTGCAGGAGAGTTTCCTGACACAATATGTAGATAAGCCAACAAGAGGTGAGGCCATACTGGATTTGGTTCTGGGTAACGAACCAGGCCAGGTATTAGAACTAGGGGTAGGTGAGCACTTTGGCGACAGTGACCATAATTCGGTGATTTTTACTCTAGTGATGGAGAGGGATAAGTGTGTACTACAGGGCAAGAGTTATAGCTGGGGGCAGGGAAATTACAATGCGGTGAGGCATGACTTAGGATGTGTGGATTGGAAAAGTAGATTCCAAGGCAAGACCGTAATTGATACGTGGAACTTGTTCAAGGAGCAACTATTGAGTGTCCTTGATAAGTACGTACCTATCAGGCAGGGAGGAAAGGGTAGTGTGAGGGAGCCGTGGTTCAATAAGGAATTGGAATCCCTTGTTAAATGGAAGAGGGCGGCCTTTGTAAAGATGAGGCGTGAAGGTTCAATAGGGGCGATTGAGAGTTATAAGGTAGCCCGGAAGGACCTGAAGAGAGAGCTAAGAGCAGCAAGGAGGGGACATGAAAGGTCCTTAGTTGCTAGGATTAGGGAAAACCCTAAGGCTTTCTATAGGTATGTTAGGAATAAAAGAATGACGAGGGTAGGAATAGGTCCAATCAAGGATAGTAATGGGAAGTTGCGTGTGGAGGCTGAAGAGATTGGGGAGGCACTTAATGAATACTTTTCGTCAGTATTCACTCAGGAACAGGACATTGTTGTCGATATGAATCCTGAGGCACGAATAAGTAGAATGGATGGCTTTGAGATATGTAGAGAAGAGGTGTTGGAAATTCTGGCAAGGATGAAAATAGATATGTCCCCTGGGCCTGATGGCAGTTATCCGAGGATTCTCTGGGAAGCAAGGGAGGAGATTGCAGAGCCATTGACCTTGATTTTTGTGTCCTCTTTGTCTACAGGAGTAGTGCCAGAGGACTGGAGACTAGCAAACGTGGTTCCCTTGTTCAAGAAGGGGAGTAGGGATAATCCTAGTAACTATAGGCCAGTGAGTCTCACTTCTGTTGTGGGCAAAGTCTTCGAGAGAATTTTAAGGGATAGGATTTATGCACATCTGGATAAGAATAATGTGATCAAGGATAGTCAGCATGGTTTTGTGAATTATTTGAGAAGGTGACTAAGGAGGTAGATGAGGGGAAAGCGGTAGATGTGGTATATATGGATTTTAGTAAGGCGTTTGATAAGGTCCCCCATGGTAGGCTACTGCAGAAAATACAGAGATATGGCATTGAGGGTGAGTTGGAGGTTTGGATTAGGAATTGGCTGGCTGGAAGAAGACAGAGGGTAGTAGTTGATGGCAAAGGTTCATCTTGGAGTGCCGTCACTAGCGGTGTTCCGCAAGGATCTGTTTTGGGACCATTGCTGTTTGTCATTTTTATAAATGACCTGGAGGAAGGGTGAGAAGGTTGGGTGAGCAAGTTTGCGGATGATACGAAAGTCGGAGGAGTTGTAGACAGTGAGGAAGGATGTGGCAGGTTACAGAGGGATATAGAGAAGCTGCAGAGCTGGGCAGAAAGGTGGCAAATGGAGTTCAATGTAGCTAAGTGTGAGGTGATTCACTTTGGTAAGTGTAACAAAAAGATGGGGTACTGGGCTAATGGTCGGATAATTGGTAGTGTGGAAGAGCAGAGGGATCTTGGTGTCCATGTACACAGATCTCTGAAAGTTTCCACCCAGGTAAATAGTGCAGTGAAGAAGGCATATGGCGTACTGGCTTTTATTGGTAGAGGAATTGAGTTCCGGAGTCCTGAGGTCATGCTGCAGTTGTATAAGACTCTGGTGCGGCCGCATCTGGAATATTGTGTGCAGTTTTGGTCGCCATACTATAGGAAGAATGTGGAGGCACTGGAACGGGTGCAGCGGAAGTTTACCAGGATGTTGCCTGGTATGGTAGGAAGGTCCTATGAGGAAAGGCTGAGGCACTTGGGGTTGTTTTCATTGGAGAAAAGAAGGTTTAGGGGTGACTTGATAGACGTGTACAAGATGATTAGGGGGTTAGATAGGGCTGACAGTGAGAACCTTTTTCCACATATGGAGTCAGCTATTACAAGGGGGCATAGCTTTAAATTAAGGGGGGGTCGATATAGGACTGATGTCAGGGGTAGGTTCTTCACTCAGCGAGTCGTAAGTTCATGGAATGCCCTGCCAGTAGCAGTGGTGGACTCTCCCTCTTTATGGGTATTTAAGCGGGCATTGGATAGGTATATGGAGGATAGTGGGTTAGTGTAGGTTAGGTGGGCTTTGATCGGCGCAACATCGAGGGCTGAAGGTCTTGTACTGCGCTGTATTCTTCTATGTTCTATGTTCTATGTTCTAATTAACCCAGGAGCAGAGTGTGAGGGAACCCTGACGGAACAAGGAGCTGGTCATAGAGCGGTGTCACCTCCTTTAACACGACCTTCAGCTTCTCATCAGCGGGAGGACCGTGCTACCGGTGGTTTTTGGGTCAGAGTTTCATTCAGCTCCTATGTTCCGGAACTTTCCAGGCAGGACTAGGTGACAGCTCCATCATCTCTCCGATCTCAACATCAGTGTCATCATTCAGTGACGGAGGATATATATGGTGGATGAGAGCAATAGGCCCGCTGGGAACATCAGGCAGCAGACGATCAGGGTGATGGAGCAACACATGCCATGTCTGCACGGCTCAGAGTAAACCCTTCAGTACACACGGTGTCACTAAGTCCTGTAATCCCTCTGTATTTCAGGAACATACTGCCTGCCGTTCTTCCTTGAAGAAAATGACAGAATATATATGATGTTAAGTCCCACCTGCCAAACTTTTATCCATTGATTAACTTGTCCATATCCATTTACAGACTCTACAACTTCCATTGATTATTTAATTTCCTGCTTATATTATTTCCATTGGCAAACTTAGTTACAGTACATTTGGTCCACTCCTGTAGATTATTGATATAGATGGTAAATAGCTGAAGACCCAGCACTGGTCACTGTGTGACCCTACTGGTTACATTGTTTTGAACTGATTAAATCTGATTTATCCGGAGTGCCTGCTTTCTGTCTGATAACCAGTCCTCCTCCCTTCCTGTGTAACACGTTCGAAGGACTGAAAAAAGATGAGGAACCTCAGTCAGCAATCCAGCTCCTCCAGCCTGCTCCACCATTGAATATAATCATTTCAGATGTCAGCCTGCTCCACCATTGAATACAATCATGGCTGATATCAGCCTGCTCCACCATTGAATACAATCATGGCTGATGTCAGCCTGCTCCACCATTGAATACAATCATGGCTGATATCAGCCTGCTCCACCATTGAATACAATCATGGCTGATATCAGCCTGCTCCACCATTGAATACAATCATGGCTGATATCAGCCTGCTCCACCATTGAATACAATCACGGCTGATGTCAGCCTGCTCCACCATTGAATACAATCCTTTGTGATGTCAGACTGCTCCATCATTGAATACAATCATATCTGATGTCAGCCTACTCCACCAATGAATATAATCATGGCTGATGTCATCTCGGTCTCAGTCCCAATTTCCAGCCCACTCTCCATATCCCCTCAGTTAATCAATATCCCAGCATCCACTGCACTCTGGAACAGTGAATTACACAGATTTAAAATCTTTTGATAGAAGTTCTCTCATCACTGCTTTAATTCCTCTCCACTTATCCTAAAACTGTGATCTCTTGTTTTAGGTTGCCCCACATGAGGAAATACCCAATGCATATCGACATTATCAATCACCTTTAGCATTGTCCAGTCCTCAGTGACATCTCCTCCCATTTTTCTAAACTCCAGGGAGTCTAGGCCTGAACTGCTCAACCTCCCTTCAGGGGACAAACTCCTTATCTCTGGAATCAGTCAAGTAAACCTCTTCTGAACTGCCTCCATGGTAATTACATCCCTCCTGCAGTCAGGACACAAAAACTGTACACTGAACTCAATTGCGATCTCACAAATGCCTGGCATTATTGCAGCAGTACCTCCCTCGCTTTATAATCTATTCTTTCAGAAATATATACCAAATTTGCAGTTGCCTTTTTCATTATCTGATACACCTGCATCTGTGTCTTTTGCAATATGGATGAGGATACCAGATCCCTCTGTACCGAAGCACTACGTAGTTTCCCTCTGTTTGGATAGTAAGTTGCCTTTCTGTTACACTGACCAAAACTGCCGCATACTTTTCATTGTTTCGTTTCATCTGCAACCTATCCTTAACCATTCACTACAATTTCTCAACTGAGTCAGTGACTTCTGAAAAACTGATTATAGCATGTCCATCCCCTCAAATAGGTGATAGTATTTATTGCTAATAGTTGGGGCCTGGGGACTGAGCCCTATGGTATTTTTGGAAACAGAAAATTAACCAGTTATTCCAACTCAATGCAATTCTTTGTTTCGCCAAGCCTACATCCAAGCGAATAAATTACTTTGAACCAGATGCAATCTTATTCTGCAGATTAATCTTTTGTGCACACCTTATTCAATGTCTTCTGCAAGTCCTGATTTTACAGCTCCAGGATCCTCATTATGCAGCTTGCTTGTCACATTCTTAAAGACTCAAATAAATATTGAAAATATGATTCATCTTTTGTAAAATTATGTTGATTCTGATGGATTGTGGCTTCCCTTTGTAAATGTGCTTTCATTAATTCCTGAATAATCGATTTTAATAATTTTCTTAAATTCCAGCAGTTTTCTCGCTACTTTATATTCCATCGTGAATGTGGTAAGCTTTCACCTCTATATCTTATCTTCATTCCCTCCAATCCTGTATAATTGACACATGGTGTGAAATGACCTACTCTGGTTGCTGTGTAAGATGCATGAGTGGCTGAATGGACTCATTCTCTTCCCTGTGCACAAAATCAATGGGCTGATGTCAAAACAAAATCAAAACAAAACATAGATTAAACCGAGCTGAACCAAGGCAAAATAAATTAAATTACATGAAGTTACAACACCCAGCACAATCCTACCAAAGCTCCCCATCACCGGTAGCATGAGTTGCCATACTGGTATTTGTTCAGAATTCTTCCTCTCAGAGCCCTCACTGTTACACAAATGTCCTGACCAATATAGCCAATAAAACCATGTGTATATGGTTGAAATAGGGCCGCCACGTCCTATGACAATGTTCATTTCTTGGGTGCCCATACTCATAAGGAAGTCGAGGGGAATGGGCTCCATAACTAGCTCATACCACGATCAGAGTCCTGGGAGGTTTCCTGGAACCCAGCTTATCAGAATGCTCTTCCTCGCACTAAATGAAAGAATACTAAACAATTTATTCCCGTGCAAGTCGAAAGAGGGAGGATTCAGCGAACACAAGAGGAGGGGCACTGGATTTGCCTTGACCTCGGTTCCCAAAACCCCTTCCAAAACACTTGCTATAGTGCACCAATACCTATGAAGCTTGTGGCATGATCACAAGCAATACATAAGTGTACCAACATCTATTGAACATTTGGGGCACATTGGGGATTCTCCTGTCTTAAATTTGACAGGCTGCTCGGCTGTCAATTAAACCCTGCGGAGTACCTTCAACTGCATAGCCTACATCCTATTGCAAATTGAAATCTTTCTTACGATTTCCCAAATATCTTCCCACTCCTCTGGTGAGATCTCCACCCACAATTCCTGAGCCCAGATTCCATGCAGCCGCTCTATATCATTTGAGACACTACCTTTTCATAAATGATAGAGGGTGCTAACTGAGAGAGCACCTGTGGACGAAACACTCTTCCCTCCATTTCCGACCTATGGGGACTAACCATTAATGTAGTCTTTTTTTCTGTCTAAAGTTCCTCATCTAAAAGTAGCGAAAGTGGCCCCTCCAAGATAACTCATATTTCTGACTCAGCTGGTCTAAAACCACCATGACCACCACGTCAAATAATTCTCACAAACAGGAAACTCCTCTGGACTCCCAGAGCCGAAAGCCATAATCCATCAATCCCAGCTGGGATCCTACCAATCCTACAATGGGAATAAAAGGAGAAGATTATTTTTGTAAATTGCCCTCACTTTGTCGCATCATTTTACAGGCTTTAACTATTTTATGGACAATTGGATTTCTGCAATGGTTCATAACAGTCCTCGTCTTGTCCATGAACAACAGATTAATGATGGGACATTTTGCCTGGGATGCCTCAATGTCCAGCCAAACTAACCGCAGGTCTTTGCAAGCTCAATTAGCCACATACGATTGCAGGGAACCTCGTTGGTATTTCTTAAAGTCCAGAAAATTCACACCCTTCATCTCCCGCAGAAGCTGCAATTTGGCGAGCTTCATAAGGGGCCACCTGTGGTGCCAGATAAACAAGCTTAACCAACTGTAAAGCCTCCATAGAACCGACCTGGAGAGCATGAAAAGGACCATTCGCATGGGATAGAAGAAACGAGGAAGTGCATTCATTTTAACCGGAGGTATTCTACCCAACCAGGATATTGGAATATCTTCCCAGAGCCGAAGGTCCTGTCTTATCTTCTTGAGCACTTGCACGAAGTTTGCTTTATATAATTGACAGAAGGCCGGTGTGATAAAAATGCCCAAATAGAGGACACCTTCTTGTGACCATCTGAAGGGGAATCAGATTGCACCCCCCATGATCAGGTACTCGAATAACACCCAACAGGCATGGCGTCGGATTTCATAAAATTGATGTTATACCCCGAGATAGATTCAAATAAATCAATCACTTCTTTAAAACGGGGCAAAGAGATCATCAGGTTAGTTCGAGAGTGAAGAACGTCATCTATGTAAGGATGATGTCATGCCTTCCTGACCCTACCACCCGTTCAGTTATATTGGGGCCCCTCTGGGTGGCCTCTGCCAACTGCTCAATCACCAATACAAATAATAACGGCGAAAGGGGCATCTCTGCCAATGCTAAAATTATACCATTAGTCCTTATACCATTAGTGAGAACTCATGTCGCTGTTGCGTCACTTTATAATTCTGCCATCCAACAGGCAAAGACACCTCCAAGTCAAAACAGTTCCAAGACATAAAAGAGGTACGGCCACGACACCCAAGCAAATGCTTTATCTGCATCCAGCGAGACTACCGAGTCTGGAATCGACCTTGCTGGCATACCTGAACCATATTTTGCACTCTCCTAATATTAATAGGGGACCTGTGACTCCTAATAAAACGTGTCTGTTCCTCTTTCACAATGAAGGATAAGATCTTCTCCAGCCCCAACGCTAGTATTTTCGACAAAATTTTAAATTCCACGTTTAATAACTGTATAGACCTATACGAATAGGCAATCCTCTGGGGCTTTCCCTCTCTTGAGAATAAGAGACATGTTTGCTTCTCTCTGAGAGGATGGGAGGCAGGTCTGTCCACAAGAATAATTGATTATATCCAACATTGGTCCAGCCATCATGTCTATGAACTCCTAATAAATCTCACTCCACAAGCCATCTGTCCCATCGGTCTGCCACTCTGGAGCTGCTTTACCGCATCCTGTATCTCTTTGGATGTCACGGGGCATTCAAAAGAGACTCCTTCTCTGAAGTTATACGTGGGAGGTCCAGGGTCTTAAAATGACTCAATTTTCACCAATCTGTCCGCACAATCCTCTGACTGGAGCAACCCAGTGTAGAACTTTCTGAATGCTGCATTAACCCTTTTGGGACGGCAGCTGATAGTACCAGCACCCTCTCTAATGGATGTAATAGATTGGGGGCATTCTTCCCTCTGGCCAAGTGCGCCAAATACCTTCTCAGTTTAGCACCATACTCGAATAACCTCTGTTTCGCAAAGGAAATCTCCCTCTTTGCAGTCTGGGTGAGCGCAGTGTTCAGAGCAGCCCGGAGCACTGTAATCTGCTGCAACTTAGTTACAGACAGTCTGTCAATGTACGCTGTCTCAGCTGCGTTCAGCCAAGCCTTAAGCATACGCTACTGCTGTCCCTTCTGCCGCTTCCGAGTAACCGAGTAAGAAATAATCAAACCCCTTGCATAGGCCTTGGCAGTCTTCCAGAACACAGATGGGTTACTGGCCGTACCCAAGTTAATGTCCCAATAAAAACTTCAATTCCCGTGAAAAGTACTCAATGAATTTGCTATCTTTCAGGAGGCAAGGATCCATGCGCCAGTGCTGCGAGCCTGTCCCATCACCATCAGCCTTAACATCCACGTACACTGCTGCATGATCAGAATTTTGCCGGGCAGCATCGAATTTAAAAAGTCCAATGGGGCAAAAAAATGTCAATCCTGTTATAGCACTTACGTGGGTTAGAAAAAAGGTGAAGCCCCTACCTTCAGCGTGAAGACATCTCAAACGTCCACCAACGCAGCTCCCTGTTCAGGTCCACCAGCTGCCTTGATGGTGGGGAAATACCCGTGAGACCCCTTGACATCCTATCCACTTCGGGGTCCATAAGTCGGTTAAAGTCTCCCTTTTAATTGTACAATGTTCCCCAAGGGTCATCAACCTGGAGAGCGCATTTGAGGGGGTGTGGTGGGGCAATATTATACAATGTCCCATTTTCCTCTCCATGTATTAAAGCTTTAAGGATCAGAAACCACTCACGTTCGTCGTTAATTTAGTCAAACAACTGAAGTGGAAGGTTT
The DNA here is from genome assembly GCF_047496795.1 of Chiloscyllium punctatum. Classification (NCBI taxonomy): domain Eukaryota; kingdom Metazoa; phylum Chordata; class Chondrichthyes; order Orectolobiformes; family Hemiscylliidae; genus Chiloscyllium; species Chiloscyllium punctatum. The sequence goes on from NW_027309960.1 coordinate 62,912, forward strand.
GTATGAATCAGTGAAGCTACTCCTCTACTTTTTGAATTAAAGGATGAATTAAACATCGGACCGAACCTTCCCTGCTGTAACTTTAAGTGCTCCTTATCAGTTAGATGTGTTTCTTGCAGCAAGGTTACATTGACCCCTTCCTTTCTGTGGCTTGAAAGTATCTTCTTCTCTTAATGAGTGAGTGACTCTCCTTCAGGTTCCACGTGCACCATTAAACAAGCGGTTAGCCATATCTATCCGAAGCAGCGCATGACCCACTGGGAGAAGAACCCCATTTATAGCACGTCAAGTGAAAGCAGTAAACAGTTCATACAAACTTGAAACTATAACTACAATAACAGCCAAAGCAAAACTTCTCACAAATATTTCTAAAATGAGCCAACATATAACACAAATAAGTGGAGAGACCCCCCCCCCCTTCCTGCAGAGGGTGTACATATTACCCATTAATCCCCCATGGCTCTTCCGAGCTGAAGCCGCTCATTAAATCCAGGCAAAACAATGTTTTCAAAAGTTGCATGCGTCTTACAACAAGAAAATTAAATTTGTCCCATTCATACTTTGACATCAGGCAGTCTGGGTGAAAAAAAATGTAACCACCCCCACCATCGCTAAACCCACTTTCTCATTCAGCGGTAAGTGAGAGAAATGAAAAGAAGTTGACGAGCTGGCCGTTTTCTTCTCGTTCTGGCAGCCCGACCAGGCTGATGTTCTTCTGATGGCCCTGATTTTCGAGGTCGTCGACCTACTCTACTAAGGCCCTTAGCTACCATTCCAGGGCTTCGACACGACCCGCCGAGGATTCTGCCATGGTTTCCAAAGCCGCGATCCGCTGTTCCACTTCGACGATGCACGGCCCGAGACACTGGGTCTCCTGATCCTGCTTCTGCAGCTTGGCTGAGATCAGTGCCAGCCTGGTTCAGGTCTCCTCCCTCGCTGAATCAATCTTCTCGCAGGCTCTGAACTCTGAGAAAAAGGCTCTACTCCACAGATAAGTCTCCTGGAGCGTTCGCAGAGGCCGACGTCACAGCCGCGGGTGTATCCATTGCTGCAGTGCCCTGCTGGTTGTGATCCTGATGATCATTTTCCCTTAGTTATTTTCCGTTACTCACTTAAAATGGCATAGAGCAATACTGGGGATCAAAAACCTCCGATTTTACTACAATAGGAAAGAAAGAGATGGTGAATGCATAACTTTGTCTGGGTTCTGGTGCAGAGCTCAGCAGGGCAGACCTACTGGATCGCCGCCATCTTGGATCTCACCCGAATAATCACTGTTAACAAACTTTTTTTGAAATGGTTTGAAGATGTTTCTTGTAGGGGGCGATAAAGGAGAGCTATTGGATGTGATATAGTTAGATATTCAGGTGGTTGTTTAAGAGTTCAGAAAGTGAATAGTAAATAAAATTGAACCAACGTGGTTCAGGGGCGACTTTGGGAAACGGAAAGGTAAAAGTGAAGTTGGCCTTCAGTTAACGGAAATTGGAATATCGAAGTAAAGGCGTTCTGCACAGACTGCATGCAGTGTGGATGGGATTATACCTGTGTTCTGTACTGTTTCAAAGAATGAGAGGTGATCTCAGGGAAACATAGAAAATTCACCCACAGCAGACTGACGAATACAGGGGCATGGAGAAGTGCAGCAGGCAATGTTAGGGGGAACCCAAGATGTTCTACAAAAACAAGCTGAACAGAATAACCAGGAAAAAATTAGGACCCGTATCGAAACCAATGGGGTAATCAGTATGTGAAACCGGGGAACATTGATAGACTGTGACATGAGAGCTTCACATCTGTTTTATTTGAGAAAGGAAGATGCTGGTACAGAATTCAAGAAGATGGACTGGGAAGTTCTCGAGCAGATTTATATAAGATGCAAGTTGGGATTAATGGTTTTGGATGATGTAAATTCCAGATGAGTTGTATCGCAGAATGCTGTTGGAGGCAAGAGAGGAAATGTCCTGACCTAAATGTTTTAGTCGAATCTGACCACACAAGGGAGGTGCTAGAGGACTAGAAAACAGCTATGTGGTCCCAAGTCACTGGGAAGGTTGTAGCGATACACCAGTGTCTGGTGGTGTACCACAGCGAGAAGTGTAATGTATCTAATTATTTGTGGTATTCATAAATGATGTAAATATTAATGTGGAGGGGGTGGTGGGGGGAAGGGGCTGAGCATAATAAGCAATTTTGTGTTTGACACAAAGATTGGCCAGGTGGTTGGCAGTGAGGAGGAAAGCCTTATGTTACGGGAAGATACAGGTGGAATTGTCAGATCAATGGCAGATGGAATGGAACATTGATAAATAGGATGTGATGCACTTTGGATGAAGGAACTAGACAGGGGAGAATTCAATAAATAGCACAACACTAGGGAGATCAGAGGGTGTTTCTCCACATATCCCTGAATGTGACTGGACACTATAATAGCCAGTTAAGAAATCACACGGGACTGTAGGTATAGTGTTTCTTCATCGAGGCGACATAATATGAGTTAAACATGCCATTGGTTAAGCCATAGATAGAATACTGTGTGCAGTTCTGGCAGCCACATTACAGGAAGTGTTTTGGTTTCTCAGTAACATCAGAAGCTATTGGGGTCAACACAGAGTTGGAAGCTTCAGTGGATTTGTTTTCCTTCCTAGACTGGAGAACTGCATCTGACAATCTGTGTCTGATCTTTCCTTTTTGCCAAGTACATGTTTATGGGATATTACTGTATCAGAACATTTCATTGTTGATAGAGTCTAGGCCAAGCCTTCAAATATTTTTGAGGAGCTCTGTGGTCTTCTATAACACGTGACTCCTCCTCTTCTTGTATAATTCGTTGGATGCACTAAATGGGCTATCTATAAACTTCTCCAATAATTTCATTGAGCTGAATGACTTCCTCATATTCCTGTGAAGCCAGCGTGAGGCGCTGAATAATTTCTTCCTTTTAATTGTGGAAATGTGCAGTGCCCAGCAGCACTGTTGCATGAATGTTACCTTACTGTGGAAATGTGCAGTGCCCAGCAGCACTGTTGCATGAATGTTACCTAACTGTGGAAATGTGCAGTGCCCAGCAGCACTGTTGCATGAATGTTACCTTACTGTGGAAATGTGCAGTGCCCAGCAGCACTGTTGCATGAATGTTACCGATACTTCCAACAGAACAAGCCTGAATGTTGTCCAGATCTTGCTGCACATGGACACAGACTAGTTCAGGAGCTGAAGGGGAACATTTTTCCTGAATATTGTGTGACCTTCAATGAACACCCTCACTTCTGATCTTTATGAAGCAGCTGAAGATGCTTGCGCTGAGGAAGCTACCTTGAGGATCTTTTGCAGATATGTCCAGGACTACATGGATGTTTGTACACAAACCACAATCATTGTGCTTTATGCTTTAAATCACTCTAACCAGGGAAGTTTCCAACTCATTCCCATTAAGTGCGATCCTGCTCAGGCTCCTTGAGACTGTCCTTAGTTAAATGATGCTTTGATGTCAGGGCCGGTCACTCTTCCCTGAGCCCTTGTGTTCACGTCTTTTGCTCATATCAATAGGTCACAGTGTGGGGGTAATGAGTGCTTTTTGACCAATCAGAGTTGAGGGCTGTGAAGAACTGGACATGAAAGAGGATATTATACCTTATGATCTTATTGTGGGTGAAGACATGCTTGTGGGGGGAGGGGGGCGTGTGGATGAATGACATACCCCTGGTTGTGGGGTTCTCACATTCTATTATTGGAAAGTAGAGGGTGTTATTTTCCTGTAAGCTCTATTATTGAATGTTGCCAGATTGTCTGGACCATCTCTGGCTGAGGTGTTGGGGCTGTATTCACCGTGAAACTGGGTCTACAACATGACCAACATATGAAGCACATGTTGCAGAGAGGGGAAGCTCTATAAAGAGAGATGAGTGACCTCTTTGATACCCAACCTGGGCTTTCCAATTACATTTTCCAAACCAGCCCAAATTGTGTGTGACAGTTTTGAGGGGCTGAATGGTCTCCTGTGTTTCTGTGCACTAGGGTATCGCAGTAAGTAGCCTCTAACTGTCCCTGTCTAGCAGGTTTGAGGGACTGAATGGAACACAGAAACATGGGACTGAGGAGCAGAAATGGGCCATTAGACACTTTCAGCCTTCTCCAACAGGCACTAAGATTGTGGCTGATCAGGTTATGGTCACAACCCCCCCTTCCCTGACTGTATCCCGTTATCCATGACTCACTTCTCTGCCAAATATTTAACTAACTCAGCTTTGAATCAAAGTAAGCAAAGAAGCATCTCAAACTTGTGGAGAAGAGAATTCCCACATGAAATGCCTGTTTAGAATGTCTCCTCATCCCTCTTACAGAGTCATGCAGCATGCAAATTTGTCCGTGCTGACCAGACATCCCAATCTGATCGAGTCTGATTTGTCAGCATTTGGCTCATATTCCTCTATACCTCCTTATTCAGATAACCATCAAGATGCCAGACTCCATTACTTCCTCTGGCAGATGATTTCATATGCACACCTCCCTCTGTATGAAAACAATTCCTCTAAGTTCCATCTAAAGTATTTCCCCTCGTACTTAAACCTATACCCTCTATTTTTGGAATCCCCTGTTCTGGGAAATAGACCTTGTCTATTTACAAAAGCCATGCCCCTTATGATTTTATAAACCTCTATATGGTCAGCCTTAAGTCCGTGATTCTGCAGAGAAAACCGCTTTTGCCTATTCAGCCTCTGCTTATAGCTCAAACTCTCCAAACCTGGCAACATCCTTATAAATCTTTTCTGAACCCTTTCAAGTTTCACAGCAACCTTCGTACAGCAGGGAGACCAGAACTGCACACAGTATTCCAAAATGTGGCCTCACTGACATCCTGTACAGCTGTAACATGACATCCCAACTCCGAAACCCAATGCTCTGACAAATGAAGGCAAACATCCCAAGCACCTTGTTCACTTTGAAGGAGCGTTGCACTACATCTCTCCGTCTCGTTGCTCAGCAACATCCTCCAATAAATTTCCATTAAGTACCCCGATTTGCTTCCCAAAATGCAGCACTTCACATTTATCTGAATTAAACACCATCTGCCAATCGTCAGCCCATGGGCCCATCTGATCGAGGTCTCATTGCACTCTGAGATAATTTTCTTCATTACCCACAACACCAAAAATGTTGGTGTAATCTTCAAACTTGCTACCCTTACCACCTATGGTCACATCCACATCATTTATATAAGTGACGAAAAGCAGTGGGCTCAGCATTGATCCTTGTGGCACACTACTGCTCACAGGCGTCCAGTCTGAAAAGCAATCCTCTACCAACCTCTGTCGACTTCCTTCAATCTAATTTTTTATTCAATTGCCTTGGGTGCGCTGGTTCCCATGTGACCTAACCTTACGAACTTGCCTAATATGCAGAGTCTTGTCGAAGAACTTGCTCCAGTCTATATGGAAAGCATCTACAACATTGCCTTCATCAATCTGCTTTGTCACCTCTTTAACATACTCAGTCAAATTAGTGTGACACGATTTCTCATGCATAAAGCCATGGTGACTATCCCCAATCAAGCCTTGCCTTTGAACATGCATGCAATTGGCTATCCCTCAGAATCCCGTCCTACAACTCACCCACCACTGATGTCAGGCTCACCGGTCCAGAGTTCCCTGGGTTGTTGAGTAACTGTTTTGTTTTCTACTGCCACTCCTCTATTGGTCACAGCAAATTATCCGTGTTACCAGTTTGATGATATGGCTTATAATATAGTTCACACATTGGGTCAGGGTCGTCCTAGGAAGAAGTCATGTAGATTTCCTTCTCTGTTAAAATAACAAATTCATGACTAAAACAAAGTTCTTCAAGCTATGATGAAAAGGTTAATGACAAACAGTGTAGAAATTACAAAAATGTACATTGATATTTCCATTACTAAAAGTAATGAGGAGCACAAACATATGCAGACACACACAGAAACATACACAGGCACACATAGACAAACTCAATTACACACACAGATGTGCACACACAGACGCACTCAACCTCACAAAAACACAGAAACACAAAAACACGGACACACACACACACATGCACCCGCAAATACACACACTAATACAGACGAATGCACGTACCATAGTGTGTACAAAATTAGACCAGTAAAAAGGCCATTTCGCCCATCCAGTCAACTGAACTATTGATCATGGATGACATGCTTTTCAAGCCAGTTCTACTACCCTCTCATAACAAGCCTTGAACCCATCTTTAATCATAACTTATCGAGTTATATCCTAGATTCTAAGATGTGTGTGTGTGGCACACGCATGCACGTGTGTATCTGTGTGTGTGTGTGTATGTCTCTTTGCGCGTCCGTGTGTGTGTGTGTGTGTGTGTGTGTGTGTGCATGTGTTGTCTGTGGGTGTGTGTCTGTGCGTGTGTATGTGTCTGTGTGTCTCTGTGTGCGTGTCTTTGTGTGTGTGCATCTGTGTATGTGCGTCTGTGCGTATGTGTGTGTGTGTCTCTGTGTTTGTCTTCGAAGAGAAAATGAGGACTGCAGATGCTGGAGATCAGAGCTGAAAATGTGTTGCTGGAAAAAGCGCAGCAAGTCAGGCAGCATTCAAGGAACAGGAGAATTGGCGTTTCGGGCATAAGCCCTTCTTCAGGAATGTGTGTCTGTGTGTGTATGTCTGGGTGCGTGTGTATGTGTATGTGTGTCGTGTACGTGTGTATGTGTGTGTGTGTCCTAATAGCAGGAGACAGCATTATCGAGGACGGTTGTTTTTCGGACTGGAGGCCTGTTGTTATGGACTAGGCCAGACCACTCAAAATATTCTTGAGCAGGCAGCGCAGACTATAACTTTGTAATTTGTTTCAGTAAGTGCACAGTGAAAATTATCAGGTTTTAACATAGACAAAAAATATTCACAAAACTACACAATGAAACACAAAGAACAGAATAAAGAACCCCTACAGAACTCATTCTATTCAAACTAGACTTAATTAGCTGTTCTGGAAGTACACAACCATCCCAATAAGCAAACCCTCCTTAAAAACAGTACAAATGGAACAAATGATTGCACGTTAAAGTTAGAAGGGCAGAAGGAGGGGAGAGAGAGAGAGAGAGAGAGAGAGAGAGAGAGAGAGAGAGAGAGAGAGAGAGAGAGAGAGAGAGAGACTGTCCACAGAGCTAAACTGCAAACTGGTTCTGGACTGAACTGCTCACCTCCAGAGCTGACCACTCCCCTTTCATTATACCTTTAATCACAAAACCGTTCAATCTCTGTACCAAACCAATCACCTTGGAGCCGGGAACTATTTACGACGCCTCTGAAAAAAAATTTAAGGACACAGTATTTTTGAGAAAAGGAAGCTTTTAGAGAAAAGGGACCAGCTTTGTGACACTGTGCACAGTGGTGTTCCACAGGGACTTCTGCTCAATCCATTTTTGTTTTGACATTTAGACAAATGATTCAGATGAGAATTATAGAAGGCGTTGTTAGAAAGATTGTGGATGAAACCAAGTTTGGCTATATTGTGGACAGTGAAGATTACACAGGGACCATGCTCAAATGTCTTGATGAATCTGAAGAGTTGTACAGCACCGAAGCAAACACTTTTGACCAACTCGTCCATGCCAACCCGATTTCTGAAAGTAATCGTGCCCTACTTGGGGTGGTGCAGTGGCTCAGTGCTTAGCACTACTGCCTCACAGTACCAGGGACCTGAGTTTGATTGCTGGCACAGCTGACTGACTGTGTGGAGTTTGCACATTCTCGCTGTGTCTGCGTGGGATTCTTCCCACAGTCTAAAGTTGCGCAGCTTATGTCAATTGGCCATGCTAAGTTGCACATAATGTCAGGTGCATTAGTCGGGCTGAATGTGGTGAGATGGTTCTGGGTGGGTAACTCTTCAGAGAGTTGGTGTGGACTTGTGCTACACTGTAGGGAATCTAATCTATTTGCCAGCAATTGGAACATATCATTCTAAATCCTTCCTAATAATATATCCATCTGGGTTCCTTTTAAATGTTGTAATTATACCTACCTCCATTACTTCTTCTGGCAGTTCATTATGTACACGCTCCACATTCTGAGTGATAACGTTGCCCTTACCTCACTTTAAAATATTTCCCCTCTCACATTAAATCTATGCCTTCTAACTGTGGACTTCCAAGCATGGGGAAAAGATCTTGACTATTCATTCCCTATCGATGCATTTCATGAATTTATAAACCTCTAGAAGGTGCAAATATGTCTCCCACCCAAGGTCTGTGCTTTCAGGCATCCGGGGCTTAAATTCTGAAATTCAATACTGACACCTCTTCCATCTCGATCAAACCACAATTTTAAAAGCATTTTAGTCAATGCGTTCAGACATATTATTAAACACCTCTAGTTGGATGAGTTGGCCTCCAGTTGGCCCTATAGGGGCCAGAGGTAGGGACACTACCACCACTCCACAATAGCCCCAAAAGTTGCAGCATTATTCTCCTGCGTGTTCGTTCATCAGCGTATTCTGACATGCTGCACCTGAATCCAGACAATCTGGTCTCGAGCGAGGGGCACTTCCAGGGAAGTTCAGGACTTGGAATAGAATCCAGAGCTCTGCCTCAGAGGCAGGGATACTCCCGACTGCACAAAATCTAAACCATGCCCAAATTTTTAACTTTAAATGCCAGCTTCCAGATCGGTATGGATGTATTGAAATCTGGTTCACTCTACTGAATTACCCAGTTAAAATAATAATGTTGTTAAAAAATGCAAGGTACTTGCCTCAACTGTAGGATGTCGAGTTTATGTACTCTGCCTTCGAGATAAACTATGAACATCTTTAATTACTTGTATATTATTTCCAGATTATTTGGCTATTATCTGTAGGCTGCAATATGAGGGAATGACATCCTGCAGACACACACTGCACTATGAAGGATCTCGAATAAATATCAACATGGAACACCAGAGACAAAAACAGAGCTTACTTTCTGGCCTGAAACACCGATCACTGTTTCCAACCTCTAACGTGTGACTGCCCTCTTCCTAAAACCAGTAAATGATACAAGGTAACTGATTACTTTCCAGCCTTTCTTCCCCAGTATTATCACTCACTGGGCTAAATTGCAGATGGAGTTTAATGTTGATAAATGCAAGGCATTGTACTTTGGTAAAACAAACAAAAAAAAACACATATACAATTAAATGTTGAGCCATTGGTAGTGTTGTAGAACAGATCAACCTGGGGTTTCAGGCATAATTCTTTGAAGTTTGCTTCATATGTAGACAGGATGGTTATGAAGGTGCTTCACTTGATGTTCTTCATTGGAGACATAGTCATAGAGATGTACTGAACGGAAATGGACCCTCTGGTACAACTTGTCCCTGTCGACCAGATACCCTAACCTCATCTTGTCAATTTTGCCAACCCCTACCCATATCCGTCTGAACCCTTCCGATTTATATACTCATCCAGATGTTTCTTTTTAAATACTTTACCTTAACCAGCCTCTGGCAACTAATTCCATACGCATAAAACCCTCTCGGCATAAAAATTGCCACTGTGGTTCCTTTTAAATCTTTCCCCTCTCATCTTAAACCTATGCCCTCTAATTGTGGACTCGCTTACCCCGGAGAAAAAAAAATTGTCTATTTACCCAATGCATGCCTCTCATCATTTTATAAACCTCTATAATTCACCTTTCAGCCCCTAATGATTCAGAAAAAAACAGCCTCAGCCTATTCCGGCTCTCCCTACAGCTCAAATCCTCCAGCCCTGGCAACATCTTTGTCAATTTTTTCTGAAACTTTCCAAGTTTCACAACATCTTTCCGATAGGAATGAGACTAGAATTGTATGCAATATTGCAAAAGTGGCCTAACCAATGTCCTGCACAGCCGCAACATGACCTCCCAACTCTTGCACTCAGTGGTTTGAACAATAAAGGAATGCATATTAAACACCTACTTCACTATCCTATCTACCTGCAACTCTACATTCAAGGAAATATGACCCTGTACTCCAAGGTCTCTTGGTTCAGCAACGCTGTCCAGGACTTTATCATATATAAGTCATGCTCTGATTTGCTTTTTCAAGATTTCGCACCTCGCATTAATCTAAATATACATCCATCTGCCACTCCTCAGTCCATTGGCCCATCTGAACAAGATTCCATTTTACTCTGTGGTAACGTTCTTAACTGTTCACTACACCTCCAATTTTGATGCCATCTGCAAATTTACTAGCTATATCTCCTATGTTCTCATTCGAATCATTTACATAAATGACGAATAGCAGTGGACTGTCCTTTGAGTACAGATGTTGGGACGGTATTTTCAGGTTGCACAGGACATCCATGAGGCATGTCCTATAGGACTTTATGCAGTTCTGGTCGTCCTGTTATATCGAGAATATTATCAAGTTCGGGAGAGTTCAGAAGAAATTTATCAGGATGTTGCTGGGAATGGAGTGTTTCCATATAAGGACAGGCTCAACAGACTCGGACATTTTCTACTGGAGCGTAGGAGGCTGAGAATTAACCTTTTAGAGGTTTTTAATATCATAAGAGGTATCGGTAATGTTGAATGGTAAGTGTCTTTTCGCTCGAGTGGGGGATTGTTTTAAGATAAGAAGAGAAAGTGTGTTAAAAGACATGGCGTCATAGAGCTGTATAGCATGGAAACAGACCCTTTGGTCCAACGTGAACATGGCAACCAGATAGCCAAAATTATTCTCCTCCCATTTGCCGGCATTTGTTCAATTTCCATCTAAACCCTTCTCATTCATCTGTCCATCCAGATGCCTGTTAAATGTTGTAATTGTGCCAGCCTCAATACCTTCCTCTGGAGGCTCATTACACACGGACCATCGTCTACATGAAGATATTGCCCATTAGAGCCCTTTTTTGTCTTTTCCATCCAACCTTAAACCTTTGCCATCTAGTTTTTGACTGCACTACCTAGGGAAAAGACTTTGGCTATTCACGCTATCCGTTGCACCCATGATTTTACTAACCTCGAACATCAACCCTCCTCCTCTGATTCTCCAGGGAAAACAGGCTCAGCCTATTCAGCCTCTCCCTTTAACTCAAATCCTCCAATCATGGCAGTGTAAACACTTCTTGAACCCTTTCGAGTTTGACAACATGCTTCCTACAGAGCAGGGAGATAAGAATTGCATACAGTAATCCAAAAGTGGCCCCAACCAATGTGCTGTACAGTCGCAGTCCAGTCTCCTAACGCATGTACACAATGCACTTGACCAATTACATATCAAATACTTTCTTCACTGCCCTATCTACCTGCTAATCCACTTTCAAGGAAGAATAAATCTGTACTCTGAGATCATTTTGTTCAGCAATACACCCCAGGATTTTACCAGGAAGTGTATAAGTCCTGCCCTGATATGCCTTTCCAATATGCAGCATCTCACATTTATCTAAATTAAACTCTGTCTGCCACTCCTCGGCCCATTGGCCCATCTGATTAAGATCCCGTCGGAATCTGAAGTAACCTTCTTTGCTGACCACTACACCTCCAATTTTGGTGTCATCTGTAAATGTACTAACTGTCCTATGTTCATATCGAAATCATTTATATAAATGACGAAAAGTAGCGGACCCAGCACCAATCCCTGTGGCACTCCACTGGTCACAGGCCTCCAGTCTGCAAAACAACCCTCCACCACAACCCTCTGTCCTCTACCCTTGAGCCAGTTCTGCATCCAACTGGGTAATTCTCCCTGTATTCCATGTGATCTAATCTTGCTAACCAGTCTCCATGGGGAGCTATGTCGAATGCCTAACTGAAGTCCATATAGATCACATCCAGCGTTCTGCCATCATCAATCCTGTCCGTTACTTCTCAACAAAAACAAAATCAAATTAGTGTGACACGATTATCCACGCAAACCCCCATTTCACGATGCATATAAAGGGCTTTTGTCCAGATCATCGCTTTTCCTATTCGTCGGATGCTGCCTGACCTGCTGTGCTTTTCCAGTACCACTCTCATGTAGACTCTGATCTCCAGCATCTGCCGTCCTCACTTTGGCCTATCCCTCATCAGTCCTTGCCTTTCCAAATGCATTTAAATCCTGTAGCTCATTATTCCCTCCAACACCGTGCCCATCACTAATGTCAGGTTTCCCAATCTATAGTTCTTGGCTTTTTCTTTCCATTTTGTTTAATAGCAAAACTTTAGTCAAACTCATGACTTCCAGCATCTCACCTGTGGTTATTGATGATGACAACATCTCAGCAAGGGACCCAGCAATCACTTCCTTAACTTCCTACAAATTTATTGGGTCCACCTGATCAGGACCTGTGAGGTGATTCATTTTTTACACAGCATGTGGTTCGTGAAGGGAATGTACTTTCTGAGGAAGTGATGGATTGTGGGTGAAGTTATAACATTTAAAACGCATTTGGTTATGTACAAGAACAAGAGAACATTTGGACAAATCTGGGCCAAGCGCAGGCAGGTGGGACTGGTTTAGCTTGGGATTATGGTCAGCATGGACTGTATGGGCCGAAAGGCCTGTTTGCAAATACCCTGTGTAACTCGACGAGTCTATGTGTGTTTGCATGTCCAAGTATGTGTCTGCATATTTCTGTTCGTGTTTGTCTATTCCTGTGTGTCTGTATATGTCTCTGTTAACCTCTGTTTTTATGTCTAGCTCTCTGTGCTATTTACATGTGTTCCTGCGTTAGTGTGTGGATCTCTGTCTCTGCATCTCTGTGCAATGGGAACTCTTCTTGTTTTTGGTGTGAATCACTGAAACTGGGTCAAAACCACGAACCCTTCCTCTCCATTTCCCTCTTTTCTAAAAGTGATACAAGCCCACACTCTGCTGGTCTAGTTTAGGTCTTTTCAATCCTTTCTCAAATGTAAAATTACTTGTAAGAGTAAAACATTAAAAATTCCAAGTTACAGGAAGTGCATTAAAATTACTCTCATCGCCTTGGAATGTGGCTCACTCGGAACTGCTTGGATATAATTGCAATGGAAATATACTTTATGTGTAAACTGTGTGTTGGAAATACTACCCAGTGACAAAACATTTCCACATTGCAGAAGGAGCGCAGACATTTCTCCACACGAACATGTTCCACTCTGCGGGCCTAAATACAATGACAATCCTCTCCAAACCAACCGAGTGTGTGCATGTGCGTGAGTGTGTGTCCGCGTGTATGTGTGTGTCTGTGTGTGTGTGTGTGTGTGTGTTCAGTGCAATAAAAATTCAGGTTGGATTTTGGTGCGAGCTGCTGCCCTCCCTCTCTCCCTCTCAGACTGAATCCATGATCGTTTACACACTTTAGCACCGCGATTACAGTGTCGTTGGGGGTGTGGGATCGGGGTGGGGGTGCAACAGAGATTGAAAACAAGATAAATCTCAGCTGCTCTGGAAGCATCTTTGGACAAAAATGAAAGTTGACGGTTTGGATCGAGTGATCCTTACTCAGAACACATATTGGGGGATATTACATCACTTTAAATACCACAGAGACTGCCGGACCCAACACACACAGATACACACACGAATACAGACACATAGAAGCACTCTCTATACATTGACAGTAATATAGACCTGGAGAGTGTGTCAATATTTCACTCGCTCTGTTTGGTGTGTGTCAGTATTTTTAAGTGGAGTGTGACTGTAAGACAATTTCAATATTTGCAGATACCAAACCTGAAAGAATTGCAAGGTTTGTTGAGGACGGTGTGGAACTCTAACACGAAAGTTATATGTTGATGTACTATTCAGGTGTATGGCAGATGAAGATCAATGCAGCACAGTGTGAGGTGATGCTCTTTAGTAGGAAGGACATTGAAAGACAATACAAAACAGGTTATACCGTTATAAAGGAGGTGCAGGAGCAAAGGGCCAGGATGTATTTGAGAACAGGTTACTGAAGATGTCAGGACAAGTGGGGAGAGCAGTAAATCTCACAGATTCGTTTCAGTATCTGAGCTGTTTACAGGAGGAGGTGTAGGAGGGACTCTCCGTGCTCCTTTCCTGGGAGGTGGTGGTGACGATGCATTGTGAGCCCACCCTCCTGCCCACGGAGACCGTGGGGATTCCATTTGTACCAGCTCTACACAAAACATATATCTGGTCAGGACCAAGAGATTTATCTGACTTTGTGCATTCTAATATGTCCAACAGCACCTCTACTGTGATATGGACTGTGCCAAGATATCGCAACTAACCTCTCAAAGATAGCAAGTCTTCATGTCTTTCTTCATCATAAACATAGAACATAGAACATAGAAGAATACAGCGCAGTACAGGCCCTTCGGCCCTCGATGTTGCGCCGATCAAAGCCCACCTAACCTACACTAACCCACTATCCTCCATATACCTATCCAATGCCCGCTTAAATACCCATAAAGAGGGAGAGTCTACTACTGCTACTGGCAGGGCATTCCATGAAATTACGACTCGCTGAGTGAAGAACCTACCCCTAACATCAGTCCTATATCTACCCCCCCCTTAATTTAAAGCTATGCCCCCTTGTAATAGCTGACTCCATACGTGGAAAAAGGTTCTCACTGTCAACCCTATCTAACCCCCTAATCATCTTGTACGCAGAGGGGAAATTGAGGACCTCACCCATCTCTTGAGGTTTTACACATGTATGCCCATTTTAGAATTTAAGGCGTCCTATCTCTCTCGAGTTGTTCTTTTTCTTTACTATACTGAATTTGGATTCACCCTAATCTGCTCAGCCAAGGCCATCTCATACCCCACTTTAGCCCTGCTGATTTCCTTCTTCAGTAAACTCCTGTATCCCCCGTGCACCTCCAGAGATTCCCTTGGTCCCAGCTGCCTGTACCTGAGTTACTCCTCCTTTCTTTCTGGTCAGAGCCTCAATATCTCTTGTCATCCAGGGTTCTCTCTTCACCCCTCACTTTCCCTTCACCCTCACAGGAACATGCAGACCTTGAACTCGAGCTATCTCACTTTTGAAGCCCTCGGGATCCTTTTACCTGGAAATACACGACTCCAATCAACCCCTGCAATCCCCTGTCTAATTCCAACAAAATTCGCCTTGCCCCAATTTAGAACTTTAATCCGTGGACCAATTTTGTCCCTACCATACCTATTTTAACATTAATACAGCTCTGGTTGCTTTTCCCAAAATGCTCCCCCACTTTACCTCCGTCACCTATCCTGCCCTGTTTCCTAACAGTAGGTCGATTTGTCCCTTCCCCAGGAGGACCCTCTACATGCTGCTTGTGGAAGCTTTCCTGAACACACTTAACAAATTACGTTCCATCTAAGTTTTTAACCCTCTGGAAGTCCCGTCTATGTTAGGATAAGTAAAATCACCTGTTATGACAACCCAATTGCTCCTGGAAGTCTCGCCAGTCTTCCTGCATATTTGTTCTTCTAATTCTCATTGATTATTTGAAGGCTTATAGCGCAACCACTATAACATTACCACCCCCTCTTACTTGTTTGCATCATTTACAAAATCTCATTGGTTATTATCTCAGCTATTTCATCTTTAAATACTGGAGTGATATGCGCCTTAATCAGAACTATTGGTATTTAAATTGTTTCCATTTGCATCTCTTCCTCGCAGTGATTTTCACATGCACAGCACCCCTTGTCAAGGCAAAGTGGAGATATGGAGCTGTAAATAGATGGGAACTGCACATCCTGTCACTTTCAGCATTGTTTACATGTTTCCCCACACTGGGCAGTGATCTAACACAGTGTTGCCGAACAATGCAACAGCCTGGGTTTATATATGAATGAACCGGTGCGGACTGCACAGCCCCCCATGCTGGACATTTAGCCCAGGCTTATAGGTCCAGCATTGGTGTGGGCCTGCACAGAGTTTCACTCTGCACATAGCTGGGTTGCATTCAGCAGACACTAGCCGGATCTACACAGTGCTCATTCCTGAATATGTAATGGATTGGCTGGTTATGTGATTTGGATTGCGAATGTGAGAGAACTAAACATCTGGCAATGCCTTTATTTTGTGTTTTAATTCTTGTGATTGGACTCTTCAAATCCTGACTCATCCGGTTTGACCCATCCGTCTGGATGAGTCATGGTGACTGTTGTTACAGCATCTCTGTCTGCAACATGACCAACAAATTGAGCAGAGGCTGCAGAGATGGAGTCTCCGTGAAATGGAATGAGGGAATCACCATCAGATCAGACGTGGTCTTAGTGAATGATGGGGCAGGATTGAATGGACCACTGATGCAATTTATTCATATATTTCTGTTTGTTCCAAGCAAACTCCCCTTCTCTCCCAGTATCCCATACTGGAGGGGACTGAGTCACCTCCTCCTGTTCCTGCGTAACAGGATCCTCGGGTCTCACTAGCCTCCAGGTTTTCCTGTGCCCCAGTTTTGAGCAGCTGAATAACTGGCTCCTGTTCCTGTGTCCCAGCCTCGAACAGTTGAGTGACTGTCTCCTGTCCCTGTGCCCCAGTTTCAAGCACTTGAATGACACCCTCCTGATCCCAAGTTTGTGAAAATACATGTCCTTTTCCTGCTCCTGAGTAACAGGCTCCAATAGCTCTGTGCTCACCTGCTGCTCCTGTGGAATGGAGGTGAGGGACTGAATGGCCTCTTCACATTCTTTACAGCTTTTCTTGATGAAAGGCCATTCTGTTTCTGTAGAACGTCATCAAAATCTGACTGATGTATTTCTGTTTTTGACTCTCAGTAATGGAGCAAACAAGCCGACTGGCAGAACTCAGATGCTGGATGGCCTCCTCTTGTTCCCGTGTTATACACTGAAGAGTCAATAGACTCTCAGAGATGTACAGCATGGAAAAAGATCGTTCTGTCTGGTCATCCATACCGCCAAATATCCCAAATTAATCTCGTTCCCCTTGCCAGCAATTGGCCCATCTCCCTCTACACACTAGAAATGCATGTATCCATCCAAATGCTTTTTAAATGGTGTAACTGTACCTGGCTCCACCACCTCTTTTGTCTGTTCAATCCATACAGTACAGCAGTCTCTGTGTGAAAATGTTGTCCCTCATGTCCCTTTTTGGTATCTTTCTCCTCTCACCTTAAACCTTTGTCTTCTAATTTTGGACACGTCTATCCTGGGAAAAGAAATTGACTGTTTACCTTATCTATGCCGCTCATGATTTTGTAAACCTCTTTAAGGTCACCCCTCAGCCTCAACACTTGAAAATAGCCCCAGCCTATTCAAACTCTCCCTGTCACTCTGACCCTCCAACACCTGCAACATTATTTTACATCTCTTCTGCATCCTTTCAAGTTTGACAGCACCTTTCTGACAGCAGGGAGACCAGAACTAAAGGCAATGTTACAAAAGTGGCCAAACCAATGTCCTGTACAGATTTAACATGTCATGCAAATGCTTTGACTCAAAGCACACACCAATAAAGGGAAGATCACCAAATGCCTTCATCACTGCGCTGTCTACCTGTGACAGCACTTTCAAGGGACAGAGAACCTGCACCACTAGTCTAGCTTTGCTGCCTCACAGGGCAGCGACCTGGGTTTAATTCTATCCTTGAATGACTGGCTGTGTGGAGTTTGTACATTCTCCCCGTGTCTGCATGAGTTTCCTCCGGGTGTTATGTTTTACTCCGACAGTGTAAGGATATACAGGTAAGGGTAGATTGGTCATGCTAGATTGCGCACCGTACCCAAGGATGTGTAGGGGAGGTGGATTACCCATGGGAAATGCAGGCTCAGAGGGATAGGGCAGGTGTTTGTCCAGTGGGATACTGTTTAGACGGTCAGTGTGGCCTCGATGGGCTGAAAATCCTGTTTCCTAACTGGAGGGATTCGATCATTTCTATGGTGTTCTCCTTAATTTCAGCTTTCCACAGGAACCTACCTATATGCCTTGCCTTGATTTGTCTTGCCAAAATGCAACACCTCACATTTAAATAAAATAAACTCTATCTGCCACTCGGTTCACCTAAACAAGGTCCCATTATAGTCTTAGAGATCATTCTTCACTGTCGACTACACCAACAAATTTGTAATTGTCTACAACCTTACTTACCATACTTCATATACTCAAATGCAAATGATTTGTATAAGTGACAAAAGGCAGTGGACCCATTATTGATCTTTGCGGCAAGCCACTGGTCACAAGTCTGCAAGTTTAATGAACAAATGTCACTGTCACGCCCTGTCTCCAATATTCAAGAAAATTTTGGATCTTAATGGCGAGTTCTCCCTGAATCCCAGCCAGTCTAACCTTGCTAACCAGTCCACCATGTAGACCATTTTGGTTTTCTTACTGAATTCCATAAAGACAACATCCACTGGCCTGTCTTCATCAATCATATTCATCACTTCCTCAAAAGATTACACCGAGTCAGTGAGACGTGATCTCCAATGTACAAAGCCCTCTTCAGTCCTTGTCTTTTCAAATGCATACACATCCTTTCCCACAAAATCCCCTCCAACGCTTTAGTCACCATTGACGTCAAGCTCAGCGATCTATGGTTACCTGTTTTTTTTTCCTTATTTTCTTAAATAATGACAGTATTTTAGCAGCCCTCCAGTCTTTTGACACCTCACCTGTGGAAATCAATGACACAAATACATCAGCAAAATGCTGACCAATTTCTTTCCTAGCTTCTCACAACCATTTGGGATACAACAGAACAGGTCCCAGGGATTTGTTCACCTTTATGTGTTTTAAAATGTCAAACACCTCCTTGTAATATAGACACTTTTCAATGTATCACTGTATATTTATTCATTCTCTCGCTCTTGTAACCTCCTCCTCATTAAATACTGAGGAGAAGGTTTTGTTTCGTATTTCTCAAATCTCCTGTGGTTCCACACACAGGTAGTCTTACTGATCTTTAAGGGGCCCTGTTCTGTCCCTAGTTAATCTTTTGCCATTAAAGGATGTGTAGAGTTGCTTCAATGCCTCGTTAACCCTATTTCTAAAGCCATCTCATGTCCACATTTTTCTGGCCCGATTTCCCCATTGACTATACACTTATTGCCCTTATACACCTCTCGGGATTCACTTCATCTCAGCTCTGTTGACCTGACATATGCCTCCTTCCTTACCTTGACCATAACATCAATATATCTAGCCATCCACCACTCCCTGCACCCACCAGCCTTGCCCATCTCGCTAATAGGAACACGTTAGCTCTGGACTCTCTGAAACCACGTTTTGATGGCCTTGCATTTTCCAACCATCCCTTTACCTGTGAATAGGGTAATCCAATCAGCCTTTCACAGGGCTCGCCCAATACTTTCAAAATTGGCCTTGTTCAAAGTTAGAACTTTATTGTTCACATCAGGTCTTTCCTATTCCACAACTAATTTGAAACTAATATTTATGCGTAACAGAAAGTTAACAAAACACTTCAAGCCCTTCTGTAACAGGCTCGAGAGGCTGAATGGGCACCTCGTGGCCCTCTGTAATAGACTGGAAGGGCTGAATGGCCTCCTCCTGTCGTTGTGTAACAGACCCGAGACATTAAATGAGACAGCAACCCGTGGATTACGAGCAGTTGTTAAACTGTATTTGATGGCGGTCCAGCCCTTCTCAGTTACAGAAACACAACCAACACAATGTACTCCAGGTGCCCTCTCAGTAACACCTCATATAGCTGCAGCAACACATCTCTTTGTTTTGAATGATTCTGTTGGCAAAATGTGCTGTAAAATGTGTTGCTGGAAAAGCATAAAACATCGATTTTCCTGCTCCTTGGATGCTGCCTGATCTGCTGCGCTTTTCCAGCAACACATTTTTCAGCTCTGATCTCCAGCATCTGCAGTCCTCACTTTCTCCTTGTTGGCAAGATGTGCCAGTATTCTAGATTACCACCTTTTCAAGTAGCAACAGGCTAATAGGGCTGAATGGCCTTCTATTCTCCCTCTGTAAGAGGCCCAGAGAGAAAGAATTGCTTCGGCCTGTTGCTGAGCAGTAGTCTCAATGTTCTGTCTCAAGGTTATGAAAGGATTTGCTAGCAGGGCACTCAAAACCAGGAGTAGCCTCACACTGGTCAATAAGGAATCTAGAAACATGCCCACCCGACTTTTCTTTATGCAGCCGATCTGTTATTTTATAACAGCCTCTTTCAAAAACAGAATGGAACATATATAGACCCCTGCAGTGTTCTGTTAATTCTCTCATATCCAAGTTTAAACAATTTTTTGAAGATTTATGATCCATCCCTCAGCAACCCTCATCCATTCCATCCAAACCCAGTAAATATTCTCTTTTGTAGTTATATGAAAAGTGATGTGTGGAACTGGTTAATTGAACCTGTTTGCTCAGTCATGATTTGGACTGGGATGTACAAAGTTAAAATCACACAACACCAGGTTATTTTCCAACAGGTTTATTTGGAAGCACACTAGCTTTCGGAGCGCCGCTCCTTCATCAGGTGATAGTGGAGGACACACTTCTAAGGAACAGAATTTATAGCAAAAATTTACAGTGTGATGTAACTGAAATTATTCATTGAAAAATACCTTGATTGTCTGTTGAGATTTTTCATCTGTTTGAATACCATGATAGTTTCACTTCTTTCATTTGTGTAAATCACGAAACCTTTTCTAAAAATAAAATGTTGCATTCTCGGGTTAGCTGTAACAGTGAGTGTTAGCTAGACAATATGTTAAAGGTGTTAGCCCCCTGTGTTCTCTGTCTATGCCATGATGTGTAGATTGATTCTAATCTGAAAAGTGAGATAACAGAGTTTTACATGACTCCTTGCAGTTTTTGAGCTCAGGGTTTTACATGAATTCACGAAATTTTTGAACAATTTTCAAGTACAGCTCTGCAAGTACAAATTCATCCCACAAAATATATGTGTGCATGTGGGTCTTTGTCGGTTTGTGTGTGTGTGTCTGTGTCTGTCTGGATTGGGGGGTTTGTGAGTGTGAGAGAGAATGTACATGCGTGTGTAGTAATGTGGAGTGTCTTAAGTCTGTGAGGGGGAACATGTATGAGTGTGGGAGTGTGTGTGCATGTCTGGAGTGGGGGATTGAAAGTGTCTGTGAGAGAGAGTGTATATGTGTGTGCATGAGTGTAGAATGGTCTAAGTATCTGAGAGGATGACTGTGTGAGTGTGTGTGTCTGTAAGGGTGCATGTGAGTGTCTGTGTGCGTGTCTGTGTACATGTGTGTCCGTATGTATGTGTGTGTACAGGAGTGCCTGTGTGCGTATAGTGCAATGGTGGTCACCTCTAATGTGACATGAACCCAAGGTGCCGGTTGAGGCTCTCCCTATGTGCATCAAAATTAGCTATCAGCCTCTGCTCGGGCACCTTTCGCTGCTGCCTGTCCTGAAGTCCGCCTTGGAGGATGGTCACCAGAAAGTCCGAGGTTGAAGGTCCTGGACCACTGAAATGTTACGCAACTGGGAGGGAACACTCCTGTCTGTTGATTGTTGTGTGGTGCCCATTCATCCGTTGTCGGAGCCTTTGACAACCGGTTTCCCAGAGTTTGTTCAGTGACTGTGATTAATGCTAAACTCCATGGATTCTAATTATTCCAGTGGAAGGTTTTCATATTTAAATGATAAATGTGCGCCGTTCAATGTGTTATCCCATAACATGATCGGAGCATCACAGCACTGACAGGGATCAGCAGATTTGGAGAGAGGGGAAGGAGAGATCAGAATCTGAGAACATTAGACTGGAATGTTCCAAAAATATATCAGAATCTGGGAACATTACACTGGCATGTTCCAACCATAGACAGGAGTTTATTATGTATGGCAACTTTCTGCATTTTATTGCTGGTCATTATCATTGCGGACCTATTCCGCTCTTCTCATTATTCGAGATTTTTATTATCCTTTCCTGGCTATCGTTGGTGTTCCTGGTCAGTGTCACTGACAAGATTTTTTTCTATAAACCGGTTATGACTGTATTACTGTTCTTTCATATAGTCTACACTTCTTGTCACTGTTATTTTCCTGTTAAAACTTTCAATCCATATATTCACTCTACAGACTACTAATAACTACATCAATGAACGTGTTCAATTACTGTCTCCCTCTCTGCTCTGGCAGTGTTACTCATGGGTCTGTAGGTTGACCTACTCAGTTCCAGCTGCGAACTACAATTTATTCTATCATTGCCTTTGTTATTTACATATTAAGAGCATAGAGGTCACTCTCTACTGTTCTGGTTACAAACTTCAATTCCTTCCACTCTTTCCATCCCATCCCTGACCAATATCTGCGACTGAAGCAGACAAGTCACAACTGTGGGAGATCCCTTTGAACATGAGCTGATTCTTGACACCATACCCTGACCATTTCTAACTTGAAATACTCCCCACTCCAGAATATATCTCACTGGTTTAGTCCATCTTCTGTTTGAACCTTGAGCTATGAAATACAGTCTTAATAAAGTTCATAATCTGCTGCTGACATTCCCGGCTTCAAACCTGCCGATGCAAATCTGATTCGACCTCACACCAAATTCCCATCCATCTGTCACTCATGTGCACGCCGATGTATATTGCTATCGTGTCTGGCAATGCCTTTATTTTAACATTCGCAAACACTTTACCTCATCTGTCCAAGAAACTTCTCTAGTTCTCTCTCTGTCGATTAACAAAAAGCCTGCCAGTTGTTCTTATTTGAAATAATTTTCTCCATTTACGTTCCTTCTCAAACAATGAGTTTCGTATTCAACCACGCCAATCGCGCATACACACGCACTCTCCCTCAGTTTCTGATGAACACACGCACACAGCAAATCTTCCCATTGTCAGCAGTTTTTTGATGCGAGTATAGTTAACATATGATAGTAAAGTTTGCAATACTCTCTATGCTGGGCAGATAGTGCAGTTTACTGAGTAACACACGAGCATGCTCTGCACAGCTCTCCATGCTGGGCTGTCATCTTGTCCCAGTTTATGATGTTTTGGTGTTCTGTGATGTAGATTCAGAATTTGATGTAACAAACCATTTCAGCTGATCTGACGATGCCTTTATTTAATATTCTCATTCTTTTAAGTTTACTCTCGAAGATCCTCACTTCTCCATTCGACCCAACAAGTCCACACCAACCCGCCGAGGAGTAACCTACCCAGACCCATTCCTCTACCCTATTATTACACATTTACCCCGAATAAGGCACATAACCCACATATCCCTGAAAACTATGAATAATTTAGCATGGGCAATTCGTCTGACATGCACATCTTTGGATTTTGGGGGGGAAACCAGAGAATCCAGAATAAGCTCATGCAGACACTGGAGAGTATGCACCGGGAGACTATTGGGTTCAAAGGTCGTGTATGGTAGTTGTTCGTGTCTTTTGTTGCGGATATTGAATTCGGTTGGTTTTAGCAGTGTTTTGTGTATAAAGACTCTTTCAGTCACAAAGAGTTCTCTGGGTGTGGAAGAAGTAAAGTTGGGGGTTTTACAAAGGGTAGTGAAGGCAAAGCTGTAGGAATTGACAGACAGGCTGGAGTTGGGTTTACTTTTGTCTGTGAGAAAATGAGAGATAATTACATCTATAGCTCGGCAATTACATTGGGTAGAACTGCCATTAGACTCTTTGGAAATAGCTGGAATTCAATTTCAAATGAGGCACTTTGAACATGAGAAGGAATTGAAACAGTTTGAATTATGATGAAAAGTAGAAATAAAAGAAAAGGAAATGAAGAAGGAAGAGAGGAAAGGACAGAAGAAAAGCAGATATTTTCAAATTAAAATGTTAGCAATTAGAGAGGAAAGTTGACATAGAGGGCGGTGATGAAGGTAGCACGTCGGCAGGATGAGGAGGATAGTAAGGTTGAGCAACCCTCTTGTAACCAATGGCCTCATGGGGTTCTGTTTAAATACATCCAGGCATTATCTAAATTTGATGAGAAGGATGGGAAGCCTTTTGAATTTCATTTGAGAATTTGGCTAAACAAATGCAGTGCACAGTGACCATGTGGATTTAGTTGATCCAAACAAAGCTGATAGGTATTTGCATCCCTATCGGAGGAGGTTTCTGGTCAGTATTGGGTGGTGAAGAAAGCCATCTGAAATCCATATGAGCTTGGGCCAGAAGCCAATAGACAGCATCTAAAAAAAGGGTCCCTGGTTAAACGCACATTGAGTTTTAAAGGATCAAACAAAGTCATTTTGAAAGGTTGGTAAGGGTATTAAAAACAGAACAAACCTATGGCACTCTTAGAGAGATTCTTATTTTGGAGAAGTTCAACAATTGACTTCCTGCAGTCGTGAGTACTCGTGTGGAAGAGCAGCGAGTAACAATGGCAAGATTAGAAGCTGAAATGGCTGATGATGATGATTGAGTTCAGAAATCAAAGTTTGGTTTCTGTGAGAGATTGAGAAGATTGTGCGAGATCTTTTTAAAACATATACCTGTGAGAGTACGGTTTACTGGCATTGGCCAGGAGTAGCAGGTAAAGAGGTTAGAGCATTAAGAGGTACAGAAGTATGTAACTCTGTTATGCTGAGACATGAGGAGCTATGTCATTCAGAAGGACTATTGGAGAGATGAGAAGTGCTCCATTATGTAACGTTTGGTTGGAGTGTCCAGTGGAAACATCAACAGATTTATTCCACAATGGGGAAGGAGGCCTTGAGCTTGGTGTTGGCGTTACAACATTTCAGCATTTACATTGCGAATAACATACTTGAGACAAATCTTTACCACTGATTGTGACCCCTTAAAGTTTTTGGAGAAGTTTAGGGAGAAAAATACCAGTCTGTTTCAATTGAGCTTATTATTGCTGCCATTCAGTTTGAAATTATACAGGTGACAGGGCGAGAAAACCTACGTTTTGACACGTTGTGGAGACTTGGATGAAGAAAGACAAAGGCATTCTGTGGCAGGAGTAAAATTACTGAAATCGAAACTAGTTGTCAACATTTGTATGCTCAGAGTCAATGGAAAGCATATTCATTCCAGTCTGCTAATAGAGGGAGATTAGGTGGTCTAAAATGAATCCACTTTTGTATATTGATAGATGATTCTATTAAAGATGGAGTTGTGAGAATACTATCACTGTAAAAAGGTTATTTTCTCTTGGGTTTTTTTTGAAGAGAGGTTTTAAAGGCAGAGGTGAAGAACTGCTGTCTGAAAACAGTTTGAGTAAATAACTGAGATTTTAGGTTTCATTAAAACAGTGGTAACAATGGAAGGGCAGTGGCCAGCTCTCCCAGACCAGGGTTTCTCATTTTGTTTTTAGCTGAAGCATTCAGAAGCTGCTGGGGATCCCAAAAGTGTTGGAAGTTTCAATACATGATCCCCTGCTGCTTTTCTCTGAGATCTCTGTTGATGTTGTTTCCTCCTGGATTGGAAAACTGCTGGAAGGATCTGTATTTGATATATCATTGTGCCAAGCGGTGCAAACCAAGAAGGTACGGTATCTATTGTTTGTGTAAGTGTTCCAACATATAAGCTATCCCAAAACGTTCTTTTCTTTGTATTTTAACTGAAGCAATTGAACAGATTATATTTTGCTTAATGTCGAGTGATTTGACCATTCGCTACATATCTGGAACGCACACTTCACATCTATATTCAAAACAAGGAAAGGTTTGGGTCGAAACGGCCTTCTGAAAATATTTTGCAGGGGTCTATCTGGTCCACAACATTTGTACCAAGGGGTTTCTGACTGGCTCCTGCAATTGAAACTTTAGTGCAGGGTCAGGGGATGGTTTGCTGGAGGTTGTGCTGTGAGCTACCGCAGACATTCAGGGAGATCTGAGGATTTGGCGACCCAACTCTGGATGGAGCATGGGGACTGTAGCTCCAGCATCTGGGTCTGTAACATGAACAACAAATGAAGCAGAGGCTGCAGAGAGGGGAAGCTCTGAAACCACGCAGTGAGTGTGTGTGGGGAAAGGGATCTGCTATATCCACCCTGGGTTTTCAGGAACAGCTTCCCAGGCTCTGCTTAACCCAGCAGCAGAGTGTGAGGGGTCCTTACTGAAGAAGGAGCTGGTCACAGAGCGGTGTCACCTCCTTCAACACAACCTGGTGCTTCACACCAGGGGGAGGATGGTGCTGTCAGTGGCTGTTAGGGTCACTGTTTCATTCAGATTCTATGATCCAGAACTTTCCAGGCAGGACTAGGTGACATATCCATCATTTCCCAGTATCTCAACATCAATGTCACCATTCGGTGAAGGAGGATGTATATGGTGGATGAGGTAAATAGATTGTTTCTCCCACAGCAGGGAGCTGCCGGGTGTATCCAGTATAGTGGGATTCCCGATGGTGTACATGGCATCTGCAGATTACCCATGTCAATGGGGAGAGGTAGAGGAACTGAAGTAGCTCACTCTCTCTCTATTAATGTTACAGTGTACCCATGCACAGTATATCGTATTGGTGAATACATTCCATGGTCCTGACAGCAGTCACGGCCTCTTCATTCAGAAACAGTCAGCCATTCCCATTGTCATCGGGTCTCCACGTAGAAAGAAATGAATATATATTGGATAAAGGCCGTCCCCTTGATGCACGTTTCAAAACACCATCCCCACCACAAATCAACCACATTAAAGTATTCCATGTGTACAGAGAGCAATGGGGTCACTTGGAGTGTGTGGGAGCAGACAATCAGGGATGGAGCAAAACTTCCCATGTCTGAACGGATCTGAGTGAACCCCCCCCCCCCCAGTACACAGTTTCATTAAGTCCTGTAATCCCTCTCCATTTCAGTAACATATTGCTTTCCGTTATTCCTGTAAATGAAATGACAGGTTTTATCCTGTTAAATTCCACCTGCCAAACTAATATCTATTGCCTTTACCTCTCTGAATCCATTTCCACCCTCTCTTGATAATTTAATCTCTTGCTTAACACAGCAACATCACCAAATTCAGCATCTGTACATCTGTTCCATCCTCCTGATCATTAATATAGATTGTAAATAGTTGAGAACCCAGCGCTGGTCACTGTGTGACCTTCTTGGTTATGTTCTCTCCAACTGATTGAGACTAATTTATCCTGAGTGCCTGCTCCTGTATGATACCCAGTCTTCCCCCATTCCTGTGCAACACAGTAGAAGAGTTAAATAAGAACAAGGAGCATCTGTGAGGTATCCAGCCCCTCGATGACACTGATGTCAACGCGACCTCTGTTCCACTTTCCTGCTATCTCTCCAGCCTAAAACTCCAGTCTCTTTTGTAGATTGCGCCACATGAAAAAAAATCCACTCCACATCTACACATTCAATTACTTTTAGCATTTTACAGACCGCAATGAGATCTCCTTTCATTCTTAAAAACTCGAGAGTATAGGCCTAAACTGCTCAATTTCTCTTCATAAGACAAACACTTCAAATATGGAATCAATCTATTGAAGCTCTTCTGAATTGCCTCCAATGGAAATACCTCATTCTGCAGGACACCCAAACTGTACTCCAGTTGCAGCCTCACTAATGCCTTGCATAGCTACACCAACACTCCCTACCTTTCTACTCTATCCTTTTATAAATAAACACTGAAATTATGCTTGCATTTCTCATTACTTGCAGTACCTGCAGGCAGGTTTTCTGTGATATGCAAGCAGACACCCAGATCCCTCTGCACCTAAACACTTTGAACGTTCTCTCCATTTAGATAATAGTTTGTCTTTCTATTATAGTGGCCAACTTGAATAGCCCCATATTTGTTCACTTTAATTTTCCTTCCAAATGTTGGCCCATTCACCCAACTATATCCATATCGTTTTAAATCTCTTGCATCATCATTCCGAAGTAATTTCCTAACAATGCTTGTGTCATCTGAAAATGTGGCATCGCATTTTCTATCCCATCAACCGAGTACAGTAATACCATCGATCGCAAATATATGAGACATGAGTACTGAAATCAATGGCACCCCACAAATTGAATTTGCCAAAAGAAAATGACACATTTATTCCATCTGACTCCATTTTGTGGTTAACCAATCCTCCATCCAAGCGAATAAATTACTCCTAAACCCATGTTGTCTGATCTTACTACTTACTCTTTGGAGAAGCAACATATCCGATGCCTTCAGGAAGACCAGGTATGATTCATCTCCAGGATTCCCACGATCCACCTTGTTTGTGACATCTTCAAATAACTCAAGCAAACAATTCAAACGCAATTTAGCCTTCGTAAAACCATGTTGACTCTAACGGATTGTGGTTTAACTTTGCAAATGTCCTGAACAATGGATTCTAACAATTTGCCTTAAATTACAATACTTTATTGTTACACTTTACTCCCTAATGTATACCATTATGACAGGTTCTCCCCTTTCAAAAGCCTTTACGTTTTCTTTGAATTCTTGTATAATGGGCAAACATTTTTTAAGAGATCTGCTCCAAATGCTGTGTAAGAGCCATATGTGGTTGAATGGACTCATCATCCTGCTGGTGTACAAACTCGATGAGCTGACGTCTTTCTGGTGTTCCCATGTTGTCATAGGAAGGCCAGAATGACCTCCTCCTGTTGATACTTTAGAGGATTGGGAGATTATGGAATCTTCCTGTTGCTGTCTAACATTTCGAGAGGCTGACGGGTCTTCTCATACTTCTCCATAACAGGTGGAAATATTGAACGGTCTCCTCATGTATCCCAGAGTTGGGATCGAGGGAGTGGTTTGTCTTCTCTTCTTCCCATAAAACAATCACGTGTCTAAATTACCTCTTCCTTTCTCATGAAAGAAGTCTCAGATAGTTTTTATCCTTATCCAATTCCCTTGTAATAGGCTCGGTGTGTCTGAATGGCCTCGTATTATCCCAGTGTAACAATCTCCTATCACTGTGTGACCTCTTCCAGTTCCTATGCTACAGACTTGAGGAGGCTGAATGGACTGATCCTGTTGCTGTTTAACAGGATACTGGTGCAGCATGGCCTACTGTTATAGGCTCGACTGGCTGATTGGCCTCCTTCTGTAAATGTATGTCAGGATCCAGGGACTGAATAGACTCGTCCTGTTTTGCTGTAACAGGCTCGAAGGCCTGAATATCCTCCTGTTGTTCCTGTGTAACAGGCTGGAGAACGGAATGGATTCTGTGAAACTGATTCTGTGTAACTCGCTTCACTTGTTGACTTCTTCTGTCATCTATGTTCAAATAATATCATCTTTAATTTTTGTAAACTCCAATGGCTACTGGGTCAACCTAATCATCCCTTCGTTATAAGCTAGCACCTTCAGTGCAGGAATCACTTGAGGGAACCATCTCTGAGTTGCTTCCAATATAACAACATCCTTTCTTCATTGAAGAGATTAAATCTGTACACACTGCTCCAGATGTGATCCAACTAAGACCCTGTACAGCAGCAGCAACACTTTACCAGCCTGCTGCAAGGTTCCCACCCAGGTTAGAGCTGTCTCAGCTCTCTGGGGGAATATAGAGCATTGTTGAAAGATCATTGTCTTTCTCTACGCCATCAGCATAACGGGAGATCTGGAGAAATTAAATTTGAGAAGATCATAAATGATGTGGCGATATGATCTCTACCATTAATCTCTCCAGAGCCCCAAAATCTAGTAAGGTGGAGCGCAAAAACAGCAAGGAGGAGTTTTATATCAAAGTGAAAGCTGCAATACAAATGCTGAACATGTTTTAAAACAGGAAATGAGACATACACATTTGTGGGTACTGCAGTAATAATGTACTGTTTAAATTATATCTAAACTGTGTTAACCCAATTGAATGCTAATGCTGGGAAAATGGATTTCAAGACCACGTGTGAGATGGTTTACATGAACATTATGTCGAGCACTGAGCTCGAGATCAGGTTATTTAGGAATTGGTGTTGAGTGATCAGAAGAGCTAATTGAAAATTTTGCTGGAAAGGACCTTTTGGGAACAGTGACCACAATGTATTGGTTTTCTTTTATGCTGTTTGAGTACACGGCAGTTTTTGTTTTATTTGAAGTAACCGTTATAAATCTGTATCATGCAAGTCATGAAGGTGTGAGGAGAAAGTGGGGACAACAGATGCTGGAGATCAGAGTCAAAGAATGTGGTGCTGGAAAAGCACAGTCAGGCAGCATACTAAGAGCAGATGAATCGATGTTTGGGGCATAAGCCCTTCATCAGGAATGAACCTTATGGGCCAAGGGGGCTGAGAGATAAATGAGAAGGGGGTGTGGCGGGGGAGGTTAGCAGGGATAGCGATAGGTAGATGAAGGTGGGGTTGAAAGTAATAGAGGATGAAGGGAGACAGAATGCCTCATCTACTGCATCCATTAAACCCAATGTGGTCTTCACTACATCAGCGAGGCAGGAGGTCAACTTGTAGATCATTTCAGAGAACATCTCTGGGACAACCACTTTGAACAACTCCATCGCCTTTTGGCTGAGCACTTTAATTTCCTTTCCCACTCTGCCAAGGACATGAGAGTCCTAGACCTGCTCCATCCCCAAACCAGAGCCACCAGAAGCCTGGAGGAAGAAAGCCTCCTCATCTGCCTCGGGACCCTCCAACCACAGGGGAACATAGTGGATTTCACCATTTCCCATTTCCCCTAATCCCACCTTATCTCAGTCCAACCTTCCAAGTCAGCACCGCCCTTTTGAATGTTCCTATGTGTCCACCTTCCTTCCTATCAATCTGGTCCACCCTCCCCTCCGACTATCACTTTCAAACCCACCTTCATCTACCTATTAGATGAAAGGAGGCAGCTTAGAAAAATGCCAAGTGTTGCAGTTAGCCAGTGGATTCAGAGAAATGTAGGACCCAGCAAAGGATGACCAAGAAACTGAGAAGAAAATCAAAAAGAGAAAAAGCGTGCAAACAGAAGAAAAACATGAAGACTGCTAAAAAGCGTCTATCAATGTATGAAATAAAAATGAAAACAAGGTCAAATGTGGAAGAGATGATGCGCGTTCAAGATAATTTATTGCCGAGAACAGAGAAATCGCAGGGAAAAGAAACAGTTTCTTTGTGTCTATGTTCATGGAAAAATGTCCAGAAATTCTTCCAGTAATACCAAGTGACCATGGGTCTTGTGTAAGTAAAGTCTAAGACCATTCTTATCAATACTGAGATTATCTTTGGGAAAAAAAGCTGGATTGAGTATTTATAAATCAGACAGACTAGTTGTACTTCATACAAGAATTTCAGAGGAAGTAGCGATAGACATGTTGATTGCATCGCGGATTTTCACTTTATTTTCTGACACATTCCCGAAAGGTATTTAGCAAATCTGGATAAGGTAAAGGTTATAAATATTGTCCAACAGTTTAAGAAAGGATGGATTTGGAGAATGGTGAACTACAGACCAGTTATCTTGTCATCTGCAGTCGGGTATCTGTTGAACCCGATAACAAAGAATGTGCTAATAGATATATAGAAGGTAATAATATAACCCGGGAGTGTGAGAATGTATCGATTGAAGGAAAACCAGAAGTGGCAAACATTGTTTTGGAATGGTTTGAAGATCATTCTTGTGGACATAGGCAATGAAGAACAAATGTATAACGTATAGTTGGATATTCATGAGCTTTTTTTTCAAAGAACTTAAGCAGTAAACTCATAAGAAAAGTTAAAGCGAGAGGTATTGGGAAGATTATAAGAAAATTAGAAATTAAAAATTAGGTTTACATTCCTGTGAATGTAATTGGAGTATAGAAGATGTCGTGCACCATTAAGCATCGAGTGTTCATGAGACTAATCGTAGAGCATTGTGTGTCGTTCGGAATCCCAATCTAAGAAAGAATACACTGAGTACCGAGGAACTGCAAAAGGTATTATCAAGTTTAATCCCTAAAATGGCAAGATTGTCTGATGTGGAAACACAGCCTGTGATCTCAAGTTTCAATACATGAGAGGTAATTGCAGTGAAACTTAGAAACATAGAGGGGACTGAATAAGAGAGGGAGATGAAGAAGTACAGGTTGGCGAGATGAGGAAGAATCCCACGATATTCTACACGGACAAATAGAACAGAATAATCAGCAAACAGTTAGTGTCCATTAGAAACCAAAGGGGCAATCTGTGTGTCAAGCTGGAGAACATTGATGGATTGTTACATGAGACCTTCACATCTATTTTACTTGGGAGAAGGAGGATGCAGGTACAGAATTCAAGAAGATGGACGGGGAAGCTCTTGAACAGATTGATGTAAAATACGAGCAAGGATTTGAGGTTTTGTTCTGTATAAATTTGGACCAATCTCCATGTCTGACTGTGTTGTATCAGAGGCGGCTGTTGGGGTCAAGGGAGGAAAGACCTTGACTGAATATTTTAATTAGAATCTGACCATAGGGGAGGTGCCAGAGAACTGGAGAACTGGTAATACCGATTCCACTTCGCAGTAAGGGTGGGGAGAGACAGACCAAGGAACTATCGACGAACGAGTATTAGATCACTGTTAAGGAAACTACAGGAGAAAATAGTGAAGGAGAAAATTGAACTCCAATCAGATTCGCAAGGTTTGATCAGGGATAATCATCATGACTTTATCAGAAGGAAGTCATATCCAATGCGTTTGATTGAATTAGTTTGAGGAAGTCGATTGTTTTGTTTTTTTAGGAAGGCCTTTGACAAATTTCCACCTGGGAAACTGAAAAATAAAGTAATATCTCACAATATGAAGCAAAACTTGACACGTTACACCAACAATTGTCTTAGTAGCAGGAGGCAGAGGGTGGTGGGAGAAGGCTGTTTGTGTGACTGGAGACCAGTGTCCCCTGGTGTACCACAGGGATCAGTGCTGTGTCCCTTACTGTTTGTGTTATTCATAACAAAATTTAGATCTGAATGTGGAGGGGTCTAGGTGGCGAGTGGGGGAGATGTGATAAGTAAGTGTATGTTTGACATAAAGATTTCCTGAGTGGTTAGCAGTGAGGAGGAAGGCCTTAAGTTACAGGAAGATGCAGATGGAATGGTCAGATGGGCAGATAAATGGCAGATATAATGTAACCCTGATAAAGATGAGGTGATGCACTTTGGGAGAAGAAACCGGGCAGGGGAGGACTCAATGAATGGCAGCACACTGGGAACCTCAGTGTGTGCTTCTCCACACATCCCTGAATGTGACTGGACAGATTAATGGAATAGTTAAGAATTTGACCTTGGGTGTTGTGTTTCCGAATCATGGCATGGATTATAAGAGCAATACAGGGTTTTGGTTCAGCCAAACTGGCGTACTGTGTGTAGTTCTGGGAGCCACAGTCCAGGAAGGATGTGATTGTGCACACGTTATTCACCAGGATGTTCCCTGGGATGGAACATATCAGCTATGGAGAGAGGCTGGATAAGCTCAGGTTGTTTACTTTGGAGCAGAGAAAGCTGAGGGGTCCGTGATTCAGAAGGATAAGATTATAAGCGACACGTACAGGGTGGATAGACAGCAGCTGTTCCTTTTAGTGAGAGGGTCAAGAACAAAGGAGCACACTTTTAAAGTGAAGAGTTTGAGGTTCAGAGAGGATTTAAATATTTTTTTCACCTAGAGGATGTTGGGTTCTGGGATTACTTCCTGAGAGGGGAATTATCACGGTAACCTCACAATCGTTAAAAAGTACTTCGATAAGCAGTTGGAAGTGTTATATCATTCCAGGCTATGGGCCTGCTGTAGGAAAGTGAGACTAATATAGATCGTGCTGTACTTCTGTTGGCACAGAGTCTATGCTCCTGTGAGTGAATGGTGTGGAAGGTCAATCATTGAGCAGTTTAAGGCAGGAATTGATGAGTTTCTGAAAACTATATTCACAAGGGTTATAAGAATGAACTGTAATAACTTGTTAAATCATATCAATGTGAGAAACATGAGAAAACAAGTGCAGTTTCCTTACAGTTTGAAACCAGAGAATGGAGAATGGGGAACAGGGATATGGCAGAACTATGAAGCCACTACTGCAGTTCTGTCTTCACAGAACTTTCAAACAATACAAGGAAAACCAAGTCCTGTGTGGTAAAATAGTAGAGTACATAGAACATAGAACATAGTAAGTAAATGGTTTAGGAAAATTATTAGGGCTGAAAGTAATGGTCATAGACAACATTAACATAGATTTATGAAATGGGAATTATGTTTGAGAAACAGACTGAGAGACAAATGAAAGAGAAGCAGTGGATGTAAAACATGTTGATTTTCAGAAAAACTTTGGTAAAGCTCCAAGCCCAGATTGCAAAATCAAACTGCGGGAAATCTGCGGGTGTGGGACATCTCCGACTGGCTTGAAAGGTGGTTGGAGCGGGAGGGGGAGGATCCAGTTGTTGTAGTCCACGTTGGGACTAACAACATAGGCAACGCTGGGGTGGAGGACCTGTTTGGGGATGATCAAGCACTATGAAGGAAATTGAAGTACAGGTCCTCAAGGGTCATAATCTCTAGATTACTGCCCGAGCCACGTGCCAATTGGCATAGGGATAAGAACATTAGGGCAGTAAACACATTGCTAAGGGATTGGAGTGACAAAGAGGGATACCACTTCATGGGGCAATGGCATCAGTTTTGGACCCAGCGGGATCTGTATCGTTGGAACGGTCTCCACCTGAACCAATCTGGTAACAATATTCTAGCGAAGTGAATAAAAAGGTTGGTCAGTAGGACTTTAAACTTCTGAATTGGGGCGAAGGGAAAGTGAAAGCGACAGGGAGTATGGAGTTAAGTGGAAAGATAAGCAGCAGGATAGCATGTGTACAGGTGAATTTCAGCTTGAGGCAGACGAGAAATGCTGCAAAAAGGAAGGATAACTTAGGACATCTTATGACTTCCAATATCTTTAATGATCAGAAGGTTAGCATTAAGGCACTTTACCTGAATGCTCGTAGCATTCATAACAAAGCAGATGAACTAATGGCACAAATCATCGTGAATGATAATGATGTGGTAGGCATCACAGAGACGTTGTTACAGTGGGGTCAGGACTGGCTGTTAAACATCCAAGGATTTACAACTTATCGAAAAGACAGGGAGAGGAGGCAGAGGAGGCGGGTTTGCCTTGTTAGTTAAGAACAAAATTAAATCTATGGCACTGAATGACATAGGGTCGAATGATGTGGAGTCTGTGTGGGTGGAATTGAGGAATGACAAAGGCAAAAGAACCATAATGGGAGTTATGTATAGACCTCCGAACAGTGGTCAGGACCAGGGGCGCAACATGAACCAGGAAATGGAGAAGGCACGTCGGAAAGGCAAGGTCTCGGTGATCATGGGGGACTTCAATATGCAGGTGGACTGGGTAAATAATGTTGACAGTGGATCTAAAGAAAGGGAATTCATAGAATGCTTGCAGGATGACTTTTTGGAACAGCTTGTCATGGAGACCACTGGGATCAGGCTATTCTGTACCTAGTGCTGTGTAATGAACCAGACTTTCTAAAATATCTTAAAGTAAGGGAACACTTAGGAAGCAGCGATCATAATATGGGAGAGTTCAGTCTGCAGTTTGAAAGAGAGAAGGCAAAATCGGATGTAATGGTGTTACAGTTGAATAAAGGTAATTATGAGGGCATGAGAGAGGAACTGACGAATATCAACCGGAAGCAGAGCCTAGCGGGGAAGACAGTACAGCAAAAATGGCAGGAGTTTGTGGGTATAATTGAGGACACAGTACAGAGGTTCATCCCCAATAAAAGAAAGATTATCCGGGGAGGGATGAGACAGCCATGGCTGACAAAGGAAGTCAGGAAATATATCAGAGAAAAAGAGAGATCCTATAAAGTGGCCAAGAGCACTGGGAAATCAGAAGATTGGGAAAGCTACAAAAACAAACGGAGGATAACAAAGAGAGAAATAAGGAAGGAGAGGATCACATACGAAGGTAGGCTAGCCAGAAGTATTAGAAATGATAGTAAAAGTTTATTTAAATACATAAGAAACAAACGACAGGCAAAAGTAGACATTGGGCCACTTCAAACTAATGCTGGAAGCCTCGTGATGGGAGATAAGGAAATAGCAGGAGAATTTAATAAGTACTTTGCGTCAGTCTTCACAGTGAAAGACATGAGCAATATCCCAACAATTAAAGGGAGTCAAGGGGTTGAGTTAAATATGGTTGCCGTTACAAAAGAGGAAGTGCTAGAAAAGCGAAAAGGTCTTAAAATTCATAAATTTCCTTGCCCCGTTGGGCTACATCCGAGAGTTCTGAGGGAGGTGGCTGAAGAAATAGCGGAGGCGTTGGTTGAGATCTTTCAAAAGTCACTGGAGTCAGGGAAAGTCCCGGATGATTGGAAGATCGCTGTTGTTACCCCCTTGTTCAAGAAAGGATCAAGACAAAAGATGGAAAATTATAGCAGCATCCAAGGAGCAGGAGAATCAACGTTTCGGGTATGAGCCCTTCTTCAGTCTCATGCCCGAAACGTCGATTCTCCTACTCCTTGGATGCTGCCTGACCTGTTGCGCTTTTCAAGCAACACATTTTCAGCTGTGATCTCCAGTATCTGCAGTCCTCACTTTCTCCATGGAAAATTATAGGCCAATTAGCCTAACCTCGGTTGCTGGTAAAATTCTAGAATCCATCGTTAAGGATTAATTCTTGTAAGATCAGGGTCGGAAAAGAACAAATCAACATGGATTTTGTAAGAGGAGGTCGTGCCCGACAAACCTGTTGGAATTCTTGGAAGGGGTGACAAGTGGGTTAGACCAGGGAAACCCAGTGGATGTGGTCTATCTAGACTTCCAAAAGTCCGTTGATAAAGTGCCACACGGGAGGCTGCTGAGTAAGGTGAGGGGGCATGGTGTTCGAGATGAGTTACTGACATGGATTGAGGATTGGCTCTCTGACAGAAGGCAGAGAGTTGGGATAAGAGGTTCTTTTTCAGAATGGCAGCCGGTGACGAGCGGTGTCCCGCAGGGTTCACTGCAGCTGTTTACGTAATATATTAATGATCTGGATGAAGGGACTGTGGGCATTCTAGCGAAGTTTGCCGATTTTACAAAGTTAGGTGGACAGGCAGGTAGTTCTGAGGAAGTGGGGAGGCTGCAGAAGGATCTAGACAGTTTGGGAGAGTGGTGCAGGAAATGGCTGATGGAATTCAATGTGAGCAAATGCGAGGTCTTTTGGAAAAAAGAATACAAGCATGGACTACTTTCTAAACGGTGGGAAAATTCATAAAGCCAAAGTACAAAGGGATCTGGGAGTGCTAGTTGACGATTCTCTAAAGGTAAACATGCAGATTGCGTCCGTGATTAAGAAAATGAATGCAATGTTGTCATTTATCTCAAGAGGGTTGGAATATAAAAGCAGCGATGTGCTACTGAGACTTTATAAAGCTCTGGTTAGGCCCCATTTGGATTACTGTGTCCAGTTTTGGTCCCCACACCTCAGGAGGGACATACTGGCACTGGAGTGTGCCAGCAAAGATTCACACGGATGATCCCTGGAATGGTAGGTCTAATATGTGAGGAACGGCTGAGGATCCTGGGATTGTATTCATTGGAGGTTAGAAGTTAAGAGGAGATCTAATAGAAACTTACAAGATAATACATGACTTGGAAAAGGTGAATGCTAGGAAATTGTTTCTGTTAGTCGGGGAGACTAGGACCCATGGGTACAGCCTTAGAATCAGAGGGGGTCAATTCAGAACAGAAATGCGGAGACATTTCTTCAGCCAGAGAGTGGTGGTCCTGTGGAATTCATTGCCGCAGAGTGCAGTGGAGGCTGGGACGCTAAATGTCTTCAAGGCAGAGATTGATAAATTCTTGATGTCACAAGGAATTAAGGGCTACGGGGAGAATGCGGGTAAGTGGAGTTGAAATGCCCAACTGCCATGATTAAATGGTGGAGTGGACTCAATGGGCCGAATGGCCTTATTCCGCTCCAATGTCTTATGGTCTTATGGTCTAAATCTTAGTGGATTGGGGATAATATGTGGACATGTTTCTAGAATGGGACAGCTGGCAGAAAATAGTGAATTGAAATAAGCAGACTCGTGAAGCAACAGCTTGACATTGTCTGTAAGATATGATTATGTGAGTATGACTATATCCCAGACACCCCATCATCTTCCCCGGATATCTCTTGTCTCATCAGCAGGACAGACACAGCAGAAGTGGCGGCACAGCTGGAAGGGAATTGCTCTTAGAGTCCTCAACAGTGACTCCGTATCCCATGAAGTCTCATGGCGTTAATTTACACATGGGAAAGGAAACTCCTGCTGATTACCATGTACCAGCCTCTCTCAACTGATGATTTAGTACTCCTCTATGTTGATCAACACTTGGAGGAAGCACTGAGGGTAGCACGGATACAAGATGTACTCTGGGTGGAGGATTTAAGTGTCCACCTCCAAGCGTATCTGAGCTACAGCAATACTGATCGAGCTGGCCGGGTCCTAAAGGATATAACTGCTAGACTGGTTCTGCAGCAGGTGGTGAAGGAACCACCAAGAGGAAAATACATATTTGACCACAGCCTTACTAATCTGCCAGTTGCAGAAGTATCTTTCCATGACAGGATCGGTAAGAGCGCCCACCACATAGTCATTGTGGAGACAAAGTCACACCTCCACATTGAGAATAGCCTCCACCATTTTGGGTGGTACTATCACGGTGCTAAATATGGCAGAATTCGAACAGATCTAGAAGCTCAAGTCTGGGTGTCCATAAGGTGTTGTGGATCATGAATAGCAGCAGAATTGTACAGCCACACAACCTCATGATCTGGCATATCCCCCTCGCAACAATTACCATCAATCCAGAGGATCAACATTGGTTCAATGGAGTGTGCAGGATGGCAGGAGCAGGACCAGGCAAACCTGAAAGTGAGGTGTCAGCCTGATGAAGCCACCAAACAGGACAACTTGTGCGCCAAACAGCATAAGCAGTAAGTGATAGACAGAGCTAAGTCATCCCACAAGCAAAGGATCAGATCGAAGCTCTGCAGGCCTTTGACATCTAGTCGAGAAACGTTGGGGACAATTAAACAATTCACTGGAGGAAGAGATCCCACAAATAACCCCTTCCTCCATGATGGAAGAGCCCAGCACTTCAATGTATAAGATAAGGCTGATGCATTCGCAACAATCTTCAGTCAGAAATG
The DNA here is from genome assembly GCF_047496795.1 of Chiloscyllium punctatum. Taxonomy (NCBI): domain Eukaryota; kingdom Metazoa; phylum Chordata; class Chondrichthyes; order Orectolobiformes; family Hemiscylliidae; genus Chiloscyllium; species Chiloscyllium punctatum. The sequence goes on from NW_027309960.1 coordinate 101,774, forward strand.
CAGAGTGGATGATCCATTTCAGCCCCCTCCAGTGGTCCTCAGTAATTCAGTTACCAGTCATCAACCAATTCGATTCAGTCCACTCGATATCTAGAAACGATTGGAGATACTGGATACTCCAAAGGGTCCATAATCTGACAACATTCTGGCAATAGTACTGAAAATTTGAGCTCCATATCTTGCCACTCCCTTAGCCAAACTGTTTCAATACAGTTACAACAATGGCTTTTCCCGATTTTATGGAAAATTACCCCAACTATCTTCTATATATAAAAAGCAGAACAAATCCAATCCGGCCAAATACCACCCCATCAGTCTACTCTCGATCATCAGTAAAGTGGTGGAAGGAGTCAGTGCTTTTAAGCAACACTTGCTCAGCAATACGCTGGTCAATGATGCCCAGGTTGGGCTCCCTCAGGGCCACTCAGCTCCTGACCTCATTACCATGGTTCAAACATGGACAAAAGAGATGAATTCCAGAGGTGGGGTGAGAGGATAGCCCTTTAAATCAAGGCTGCCTCCGACAAATTTGTGGCATCAAGGGGCTTTGGCAAAACTGGAATCAATGGGTATCGGGACAAACTCCCCGCTGGTTGGAATCATACCTGACACGTAGGACGATGGTCATGGTTGAAAAAGGTCAGTCAACTCAGCTCCAGGAAAAGCAGTGGCCTCGGCTGAAAACCTCTTCATGGCCGCTTCATCAATGACCTTCCCTCCATTTTAAGGTCAGCAGTGGGGATGTTCGCCAATGATTGTACAATGTTCTGCAAAATTTGTGGCTCCTCAGATACTGAAACAGTCCATGTCCAAGTGCGACACGATCTGGACAGTATCCAGGCTGACAAGTGGCAAGTAATATTCAGGCCACACAAATGCGAGACCGTGACCATCACCAATAAAATAAAATCTAACCTGCCCCTTGGCATTCAATGGTGTTACTGTCACTGAATCCCCCAGTATCAAAGTCCTGGTGGGTAATCATTGCTCAGAAACCCATTGGTCTCGCCACATGAACACAGTAACTATAAGAGCAGGTCAGAAGCTAGGAATACTGCGGCGAGTAACTCACATCCTGACTTCCAAACGTCTGTCCATCATCTACAATGCATAAGTCAGAAGTGTGATAGAAGACTCCCAATTTGTCTGGATGAGTGCAGTTCCAACAACACTCAAGAAGCTTTATACCATCCAGAACAAAGCAGCCAGTTTGACTGTCCCTTCATCCACAATGCTCCACCATCAACGCTCAGCAGCAGCAGCAGCAGTGTTTAACTATCTACATGCTGCAATGAAATGATTCACCAAAGATCCTCAGAGACCACCTTCCCAACTCACGACCACGTCTATCTAGAAGGACAAGGGATGCAAATGTATGGAAAAACCATCACCTTTAGGTTCCCTCCAAGCCATTCACCATCCTGACTTGGAAATATATCACCACCCCTTCACAGTCGCTGGGTCAGAATCCTGGGATTCCCTTCCTAATGGCATTGGAGGTCAACTACAGAAGGTGGACTGCAGCGTTCAACAAGGCAGCTCATCACCACCTTCTCAAGGGAACTAGGGACAGGCAATAAATGCCGGCCCAGCCAGTGACTCCCAGATTCACGAAATAAATAAATAGATTTTAACAGAGGAAGTTTGCTGAGGTGTCGCAGGGATCAGTGCCTGGGGTCCAGCTGTTCACAATGCCCTTTAAACATTTGGTTGCTGGAATCAGATACATTGTATCCCAGCTTGCTGACAGCACGAACGGATGTGGGATTGTGAGTGGGTGAGGAGGTTGTAAAAAACCACCAATATTGCAAGACAAAAAGCAATTAAGAAGATAAATGGTGTGCTGACCTTCATTTCAGGAGGATTTGAGTCTAGGAGAAAGGGTGTCTTACTGCAGCTGTACAGGGCCTTGGTGAGATATCATCTTCAATATTGTGCAGTTTTGGTCTCCGTACCTAATAAAGGACAAACCTGACATTGATGGAGAGCAGTGAAGGATGACCAGACTGATCTCTGGGATGACAGGCTTATTGTGGGAGCAGAGATTGGGGAGACTGGGCCAGTATTCCAAGGAGTTTAGGAAAATGAGTGAGGATGTCAGTGAAATATACAAAGATCTGACAGGGTGAGACAGATTGGAAGGAGGGATGATAATTCCCCTGGCTGGGACGTCTAAAAGCAGGTGCCACAGTATTAGGTACAGGCAGGTCACTCTGCATTGAGATGAGAATAAATGTCTGCACTCACAGACTGGTGAAGCTGGGAATTCGCTCGCACCTGGAAACCGAGACACTGATTATAAATAAGGATTTAGAGACAGTAAAGGGATGGTGGGAGAGCAGGAGTACGGTGTGGAAATGAAGGGCCAAGCATTATTACATTGAATTGGTTCGCAAACTCGATGGACCAAACGTACTACTGCACTTCCTATTTTATAGCTTCCCAAGGTTACTCACATTAACGGATATATATATCATGTGGGGTAAGTGCATTGAGGAGATTTTTTCCATGAACTAGGATGGGGGACACTCAATGTGTTGTATGGCCTGTTCCTTTCCCGCTGTTTCTGTGCAGTCTGTGGGAAAGCTCTGTAAATGTTGTCACACGCTCTTAGGAGGTCTCTGCAGGGTCGACAGTACTGTGTTCCCATTCCCTTTTCTGCTACAGATGCCGAGGCCGGGTGTTCTGTCCGGTTTCATCCTTTTAGAACTCGGAGTACTTAGTTACAAATGAGTGTCTTGATTGGCCGTTTCAGAGACCATTGAAATGTTTATCACATGTCAGCATCTTTGGAGTCACTTTTTGGCCAGCCCAGGAAATCAGGGGAGATTCACTTCCTAAAAGTACATTGGAGAAGGAAATTCTGTTTACAATCCATATTGGCTTCAAGGTCACTGTTACTGACCCCAGATTTGAGATCTTGATATTTTATTAATTGTTTTTAACTTCCACCCACTGCCAGAGCATTAGCCTGGTTTGGATTAGTAATCCAGTGACATTTCCACAACAACACCATCTCCACATGGGGACCTGTCAAAAACCACACTGAGCAGGTTATTTCTGTGCTGCTTGACAGCTCTGTCAAAAAGAACTCTCACCAATTTGACTCTCGTGATGGGACTGAGGGGGTGGTAATTGGTCAGATTGTAATTATTCCCGTTTTAGGGGACGGTATTTAGCTGCCTAATCTTCCACATTGCCAGGGAGATGTCAGAGCTGGAGCTGGAATGAAACAGCTTCCCCCAGGGAGACGGCTTCTTGTGCAGCACAAGTCTTCAGTTCTATTGCAGGAATTGTGTCAGGGCCCATTGCCTTTGTCGTATCTAGTGTGTTCACCTGTTTCTCCATGTCACGTGCAGCGTATCGAATTGGTTGAAGACTGGCATCTGTGATTTTGTGGGCATCATGATGAGGGTGAGGTGTATCATCGACTCAACAAAAGATGGTGCAGATAAAACATCCTTCTCTTTTACACTGATGCGCAGGTCTGTTCCATTAATTAGGATGGGAATGTTTGTGGAGCCCTCTCCTCCAGTCATTTGTTTAATCGTCCATCACCACTTATGACTGACTGTGGCAAAACTGCAGGGCTTCGTTCAGATCTGTTGGTCAAGTCTGGTAGCTTTAATGAGTTAGCATCAGGTTAAAGTTCATGTGATTCTGACTCTGACATGTTCACCCACACTCGTCACTGAGCCATAGATGGTGTTTATGGTAATGGCAGACTGAGGTGTTACCCTGGCAAAAAGTTACAGGTTGTGGTTGAATGCAGGTCTCCTTCTCCTGCTGCTGTGGTCTACAGCACTACATGAATACGCAGTTTCGAGCTGCAATACCTGCAATGCAATTCTGCTGTTTGTTCCCCAATTCTCACTGAGACCCATTCACCCATCAGCCCTGCACTCAGTGACCTAACCTGGTTTCTGATGTGGAAATACTTCCATTTTCAAACTCTCATTCTACTGAGGATCTGTCTCCCCGGGTCTTGCTTCCAATCTGACACATTCCGCAAAAGCATTTAACTGATCTTAATTCACCTGAATCTTTTTCCTATAGAAATACCATGTTCTGTGTTTAAAGTGAATGTGTTTCCTCTGTTCCTTTCCCTGACCATGATTATGAGCTCTGTCGTGTCAGTGATGCCAGCGTTATGTAGTTTCAGAGCCAATGAATTCTCTGGATTCCCAATCTTCTTCACCACATTGTATGTTTCCTCTTTTGGTCTGATGCCTTATCACTCATGGCTGCCTTGTCCTCCCATGAGTATGTTTCATCTTTTTGGGTTGCATTTCTGGTATTATCTTCCGAATTATCCCCAGAATCTCCTCCCATTGCTACTCCATGGTCTTTCCTGCTCAGCTCCCCTTCCAATTAACTCTAGCCAGCTCCTCCCGCATATCTTTGTAGTTACATTGCTTAATTATAACCACATTATATCTTGAAGAGAGCATTAGATATAATCAGAAAGAAGGTGTTTTGAGAGATAGGACATGAAGAATAATTGGTGGATTTCTTAACTTAATACAAAGGGAGAACGAGAGAGAGGATATAGATCTGGAGATGTGGAAAATGAGAAAACTACATTATCAAAAAAAGTAGATGAACATTCCCCAATGTTTTGGCAATGTGTGCTGTGGTCCTTTTAACAGTGCGCGTGCAACAGAGTAATACGTTCAAGTGCTGAGTCTGATGCCAGAATATTTATCTCCAATAATATGACAGACACTAGCTTTGGAAAGAATCCAACAGGCCAATATATTGAAGTCACGGAAAAAAGGGGATTAACTGAAAGAAATTGGGACATTAGAATCAAGATTTTGGAGCACACATCCTGATAAGAATGAGAGATTAGTGTTAGGAATCCCAGAAAAGGAGGGAACGTTGAGAGGATCAAATCATGGTTTAATATTTTATCAATTGTATACATCATATGCATCATTTTTCGTTAACTGTGTCTCTGTTGTTCATTGACAATGTGTTGTGCACATGTGAAAAATGCGACTTAACTGCACACAAACATTGATTAAACAGTGTGTATAAAATCACTTTTCGACCACTGAAACTGTCCTGTTGTCGTATTACGTGGATACATGAACACCCACTGGCCACCAAAAGACATGACTCACTATCATATGTTCCATACATACAGACAATGAAAGGCACCACTTTGACTGGGACAAAGCACACACACATGCTAAGACACGCAAGTACCTCCTTAGAGGAATGGCGTTCTAAACCAGAAGTCCATCAATAAACGCATCAATTTAGATCCTGTCTACATTCTCTTGTTAAAATAACCGGAAATGACATCACCCACTTTAAGAAACCAAGACCTATAAATAGAGAGGCGGGACATACCACCAGAGCTTCAGCGGAGACTCTCACTGATGATGTCACCTAGTCATGGTGACGAAACTTCTGAAAACAGACCTTCAAGCTCAACGAGCTAACTTGCACACATATAAATTATTATTTTTTTGCTTATTAGTGGAATTTAGGAGTTCTCTGTCACTCACGTTTTAACAGATTATGATGTGAGGTGAGTTTTACTGGGTGTGTGGTTTTAATTAACAGAGGGGTTCGACATTGATGTCATAACAGTTTTGGCGCCTTGCCGTATAGGATTTGGACAAACTTGAACAGATTTGGGGGACAAAAGGTCCTAGCAAATTCCAACTCATTGCAATTAGTGACTTTGATCTTCAAATAAAACCAGTGGAAAAATTCGTTTAATTTTGTTAATTGATGTTGATTAAATCAAAAGTGAGGGAAATAGCTTTCAACATTACTAAAGAGGTTCCCAAATTTCCAAGAAAGTTTAGAAGAACAAAAGGAGGACATTTTCTCGAATTAGCAAATAGGTTGGAATTGGGTTTAACCAGGGAGAAAAGGGAAGCTGAAATTGTAATGGAGTTGGTCAAGCACTTTGATGTATCTGTAGTAGAGTTAGAAAAACCTTAAATTGCAAATGTGGCAACTGGAGATAGAAGATAAATAAAGGGAAGGAAACAGAGAGAGAAGAAAGAGAAAGAGAGGAAAAAGAAAGAAAGAGAGGATTTGAAATTCAGAAGTTGGAAATTAGACAAGAAAGTTAAATTAACAGGATAGAGATGAAGGGAGAACGTAGGGATGTATAAAACTATGCTAATAACCTGCCATGTTTCGGTGAGAAAAATGTCAAAACCTTTTTTATGTCATTTCGAAAAGTGGCAAGGCAGATGACGTGTCCAGTGAACTTGTGGGTAATGCTAGTGCAGACTAAGCTGGTGGGCACAGCTGGTGAGGTATGTGCAGGGCTGTCAGATGTGGGGTCAAGAGATTATCAAGGTGTTAAATTGGCTATTTTTATTGGTTATGAATTGGTACTAGAAGCATATAGACAGAAGTTCAGAAAAATAGAGACGGAACCAGGTCAGACTTATATTGAGTTTGAAAGAATTAACCACAGTCATTGTGACAGGTGGGTGCTGGCCTTAAAAATGGATAAGACCTGTGAGGCTTGAAGGGAGATTAAGCTGCTGGAGAAGTTAAAAGACTCACTTCCAGAGATAGTAAGAATTCATGTGAATGAATAGAAAGTTCAAGAAGTGAGAAGCTCAGCAGAAATGGCAGGTAAATATGTACTGGGGCATGAGATGATATTTAGCTTCTGGCAGGAATTTCATCCTGTGAGGAATAGAAATTGGGAGGAGGGACGATCACACATTACAAAGCGAACAGTAGCTCACAATAGTTTACCACAGGTGAAGAAAGAAGCGCAAGGGGGTTGAAAGGTGGTGAAAGGCCTCAGGTGTTCTCACTATAAGGGAGTGGAACACATAAAATGACAATGCCGATGGTTAAAGAAGGGCAGAGGGAAAAAGGTGGTTTCACTGCAGTAAGCTTGGACACACAGTGATGGGCGTTGAATGAAGGCACTTTGGGGAAAGATGTGGCAGAAGAGGTTAAGCCCAGTGGCATTAGTGAAACTGGTAAAGGAAACCCCAAGTAGAGCCGAGGAGCTGCAGGAGAGTGCACAGCTGAGGCAGGGTCTAGGTATGGAGATCGTACCTGATCTCTGAAAGAATTCGCCTCTGTGGATAAAGTTTACTCAGAAAGAACAGGGGTGGAAGGACAAGAAGTTATAATTTTGTGAGATATGGGATCTGCTCAGTCTCTAATAGTTGAGAAGTGAGGCGCCAGAAAAGCACAACAGATCAGGCAGCATCCAAACAGCAGGACAATCGAATATCAGGCATAAACCCATCGTCAGGAGTGGTGGGGGGACAAGGGGGCTGAAGGATAAATACGAGGGGAGTAGCTGAGCTGGTGGAGGGTCACTGGGAAGGCAATAAGAAGATGTAGGTGGGAGTGATAGTGATATGTTGGAAAGGAGGGTAGAGTCAATAGGTGAGAAGGAAGATGGCCAGTTAGGGCGGTTCAAGAGGGCAGTGCTAGGTTGAACGGTTGGATCTGGGAGAGTTGGTGGATGGGAGATTTGGAATTTGCTGAAGTCAACGTTGATGCTATACAGTTTGAAGGTTCCAGCTGTCCTACTACCAATAGGTGTCCTATCACCCTCCTCTCCGACCTATCACCATCACACCCCACCTGCATCTACCTATCGCCTTCTAAGTTCCCTTCCACCCAGCTCCACCCCCACCCTCCCATTTATTTCTCAACCTCCTTCCCTCTCCCTTACCTCCCACTTTCCTGATGAAGCATTTATGCCTGAAGCATCAATGCTCCTGCCCCTAGGATGCTGCCGACGTGCTGTGCTTTTCCAGCACCACACTTTTCAAATCTCATCTACAGCATCTGCAGCCCTCACTTTCTCTCACCCTCTAATAGGAAGAGATGAAAGTATTTTCACTTTTTCTGGCATGTTAATCAAGAGCGTGTTACTTTGTAGAATGGGGACAGAAATTAAGCATTCCATTGTGTAACATCTGGATGGAATGCCAAATCAATGTTGGGGAAGTAACAGTGACATTAAATAACAGAGTGTCAGTTCCAGGAATACAGTCTGTTCTTGTGAACGATTTAGCAGGAGGCGAGGTGGGAGACGCACACCTTGTAGTGAAGAAGCCAACAGAAGTCTCGGAAATTGAGATGTTAAAAGAAAAATACCGAGGAATTTTTCCAGAGTGTGTAGTAACAATATCCCACTGTCATAAGTTAGAGCAGGAAGGAAAATCAAAAGAAAAAGACAAATGAATTGACGCTCAGTGAACTGACACCCTGTTTGATGTAACGGTGCAGGAAAACGCTGAACAGGCAGAGGATCAGGCAGAGGGGTTTAGTCCAGAAAGGCTAATGGACTTACAACAGATCTATACACACACATTCCCACACACATACACATGCACACACACAGAAAAGGAATCAGAATATATTGTTGAACGTTATTAACTTAAAGATAGAATCCTAAAATTAAAATGGAGACACCAATAGGTTACTGCAGAAGGGAAATGGGCTGAAGTACACCACATTGTGTTACGTGTAGCGTACAATGTTATGGCTAGCACATAAACTAACTGCAGGCGGTCACCTAGGTGTACAGAAGACTCAGGCTAAGGTACAGAAGCATTCCTAGTGGCCTGGAATGCACAAGGACGTGTTTTTTTTTTGTACATGACTTACATCCCAAATGGTAGGTAAGTAACAGGCAGTAATAAAACCAGCACCTTTCTTGCCATTTACTGCATTCGAAGAACATTTCACGTGGGTTATGATTAATTGTGTAGCTCAGCTTCCTAAAATAGAAGTGGAAAATTATATTTGCTGACCATAATGAATGTGTCCACCAGATTTCCCGAGGCAATTCCATTACGGAATGTTAAGATAAAACGGGAGGTGGAGGGGTTGGTAGCTTTCTTTACTCGATGTGGGCTAGGCAGTAAGATGCAGTCAGACCAACGGTCTCATTTTACCGCTCAGCTGTTTAAGGAAGTCATGGATAGGTTCAGCAGACAGCAGTTGAAATCAAGTGCGTCGGATCCTGAATCCCAGGGAGCCTTGGAAAGTTAGCATCAGACGCTGAAGACCATGTTAACAGCGTACTGTTATGATTACCCGAATGATTGCAATAAAGGTGCATCATTAAATTGTTTGCCATTAGAGATGCCCCAAATAAATCTACTCACTTTACTTCCTCTGAGTTAATATTCGTACATGAAGTGAGAGGTCCTTTGAAATTAATTAAATATAAATTGACAGGACCAAAGTCGGAAATCTCACACTTGGATTCTGTGTGTGAGGTGAAGGAGAGAGTAGATGGAGTAGGTGAGTTTGCTAAATAGTATCTGAAGAGCACAACATAGAGTGAAGCAGGTGGCAGATAAAAACACTGAAACTTTGAGGATATCTCGTGGGGATGACGTATTACTATCGCCACCAGTGGTAAGAAATCTCTTCAAAGTAAGGTTTAGTGGCCCCTTTCAAATTAAAAAAAATGTGGAGTCAGTTAAACTATCTAGTAAAGACACTGGAGATGACAAAAAAAAAATATCGCGTATTTTATATGGATGAATAATATTCCAGCCACATGTAACACTCAGGAACAGAGCTGTGGCCAGATGAACAAATTGTGTAGTTTTTCTGTCTGATGTGGTGATCTTTAGGGCGTGATTAAAAGCTCACATGTAACAGTTGGCTGAGCATGTTGAACGATTACAAGAAACAAACTTGGCAATAAACTTAAAGAAAACAGAATTCGCGAAGGCAGAGGTGACTTGTTGGGACATTACACTGGACATGGGACGTTGATCCCATCGAACATAAAAACGAAGGGCTTTGAGGAATTTCCACAACCATCCTCGAAGAAAGAGATGATTCGATTTTTGGAACTGAGTGGATTCTATCAGAAATGTGTCCCAAACTTCAGCAACGTATTGGCACCACTGATGGATTTATTAAAGAAGAACACAGAATTGTGGTGAACAGAACAATGCCAGGAGGCATTTGAGAATTTTAAATCAGGGTTAATCACCGCACCAGCTTTAGATACACCAAATATTTTGAAACCTTTTGAAAATTGTGTTTGATGCTCGGGATATAGGGGTCGGAGATGTATTGATACAGAAAGAGGATGATGGATTTTAATGGCTAATTGGCTACTTGTTGAAAAAACTCAATATCCACCAGAAGAAAAATACAAAATCTCTTTTATTGAACAAGAATGATTATGTTTCGCACTGGCCTGATAATATTTTAATGTGTATATGACAAACAAATTGTCGGAGATGGTTGTGGACAACGACAAATCTCTCGCATTTTTTGGAATAGTTAAAGACCAGAATATGAGACTATTTCATTGGAGTCTGACCTTACCGACTTTAAACTCACAAAATGTACAGGCTATGGCTCCTACAATGTGATAGCAGATGGGTTTCCGCGGATTTAAAGGAAAGCAGTGTCGATAAGATTTGACTTATTCCAGTGTTGTATTGGTGTGCAGAATTAATATGAAGGATATAACTGAGATTAATACTTTTGTAATTCATATAATTGGGATTAAGAATTAGAGGAGAAAAAATGTAGTCATCTTTTCATTCTGCTGGTTCACTTTATTTCCTGAAGAGGGGAGATGTTAAGAAGCCAAAAACATGTAGGGTACTTTAAAACAGAACGGGTTTTGCCGAATAGAACTTAAAGCCACAGATGCCAGCTAAAGGTCAAACTCTTCCACGTGTTACCATTAGCTGAGAAATGGATACCTGAGTTTTGGTTGCTGTTTTGACAGCCATTCAAATGCAACCAAAGAGTTTAAATAACGCTCAGGAAACCAGAAGCCAATGGAATTTGAATATTATTGTTTGGACACCTGGTCAGCAACCAAATTATGAGAATTATTATATCATGGGGAGTATGCATACCCAGCATTTTGAACACTGGTAGGAGATCTACTGCCATCCAACAGCAGAGCAACTGCTGTAGAGCAGGAGTGCTAACTGGCCATCTCAAACACTCTCTATCAAAGACACATGTTCAGCTAAACCTACATGCAATAAAAAAAAAATACCCGGGGAGATCAGCAGCTGGAGGAGTGAGCACAGCGGGGAAGATGGAGACTGTGTGCTCTCGAGATTGTAATGTTTAATATGTGCGCTGTTGGAACAGCATATTTTTACAGAGTTGGAGTCAGATAGTAAGTAGCTAAGAAAAGAGGGGCTTGTATTTGTCAATAGTTGTTGTTTAGTGTTCACTATTAAAGTTAAGAAACAAACTTGTTAATTTTTGTTTAAATAGTGGAATGTAGGAGATCGGTGTCACTCATATTTTAACAGATTACGAGGTGAGGCGAGCTTTTCTGGGTGTTTGGTTTTAATTAACAGAGGGGTGCATCTTCACCTTGTAAATGTCCATCCACGTTAGCCCCATTTCCCTGCAGCTGGCCCATATCCTTCCAGTCCTTTCCTATCGACATATTTATCCAAATGCATTGAAATGTTGTTAATGTACACCCCCACCCCCCGCCCCACCACCAACCACATCTGCTGGCAGCTCATCCATGTACCAGCCCTCTGTGTAAAGAAGTGGCCACTCAGGTTCCCTTTTATTCCTTCCCCTCTAACCTTAAATTGATCCCCTCTAATCCTCGATTTTCTATACCTTGGAAAAAGACTGAGAGCATTAACCCTATCCATACCCCTCGTGATTTTATACAGCTCTATAAGGACTCCCTCATTCTCCTACACTCTAAAGAAAAGGTCCTAACTTGTCCAACCTCTCCCTATAACTCAGACCATTGGGTCCTGGCAACGTCTTTGTAAATTTCTTCTGCACTCTTTCTAATTTCATAACATCCTCCCTATAACAAGGTTACAAAAACTGAATACAATACTCCAAGTGCGGTCTTACGAAGTCTTGTGTAACTGCAACATAAATTCCCAACTTCTGTACTCAATGTCCTGTCTGATGAAGGCCAATGTGCCAAAAGCCTTCTTCACTGCCCTGTCTAACTGTGACTCTACTCTTAGAGAACCGTGCTTGTGGAAACCAAGGTCTCTCTGCCCACTGCACCCCTTAAGACCCTCCCATTCACAGTGTAACTCCTACCTTGACTTGAGTTTCCAAAATGCAAGACCTCACACATCGATATTAAATTTCATTTGCCATTTCTCGGCCCACTTCCCCACCTGATTAAGTTCCTGCTGCAATTTCTGAGAAACATTCTCACTGATCACGCTACCACTTATTTTAGTGTCATCTGCAAACTTACTAATCATGCCTTGTACATTCTCCACCAAATCATAGATAACAAACAGCAATGGACACAGCCTCCAGTCTGACAAGCATCCTTCCACTAAACCCTCTGCTTCCGACCATCAACCCAACTGCGCATCCAATCGGCCAGTTCCCCCAGCATTCCACGTGATGGAACCTTCCAGAGCAGCCTGCCATGTGGAACCTTTTCAAATCCATAGAGACTATGTCTACCGCTCTGTCCTCGTAAAACTTCTTGGTCACTTCATCAAAGAACTCTAACAAATTTGGGATGCATGATCTCCCACTCACAAGACTATACTGACTGCTCTGAATCAAACCCTGTGTAAGTAATGGGTGCAGTCAATGGTATGCTGTCCTTCATTGTAAGATGATTCGAGTACATAAGTAAAGCCATCTTCCTGCTGTTGTAAAGACTTGCTGAGAGAGCTTTTTGGGACACTCTCTACAGATTTGATCTCCTTTCTAATGAATGATATCCTTCCCACAGATACAGATGGCTGTATCATGAGGGTAGAGTGAAGAACCTGAGAGTTTAATCTGCAGAGCTGGGAAATACGAAGAAATGGTGGTGTTGAAACATGAGGTGTAGCAGGTGTATTTCCAAAGGACACATTGATAGGGTGAGAAATTCCATACTTTACCCAGGATTGATTGGTTTGATTTATTGTCATGTGTACCTCAGTACAGGGAAACACTTTATTTATGAGCAGTGGAGGCAGATCATAGTCATCATGGCCAGACAGATCATAGGGTGGAAATAGACTTGGACAGAGTAAGGCATACAGGATACACTGTACAAGACAAGCACTTGACAAGATCAACATGAGCAAGATCAGCATTATTTGAACGTAGAGAGTCGATTCATCAATCTAACATGGCTTTCCGAATGGTTTATATGCCTAAATTAACTCTCCCCATGTTATTGTGCAGTTGGCGTGTGAACCCGTACTGAACGCCATGTTATTCACAATCCCCAACAGCAGCCACAATACCTTCCATCTGAAACAAGTAGCCATTCCCACCAGCTTCCACCCTACATAGAGAACACCAGGCTGGATTCTCGGAGATGGAAGGTGCCTTCTTGAGACTTCACACAAGACATATGGCTTCCCTCCTCACCACGAGAAATCCACGTTAAAGTCCCACGTGTGTATCATGAGCAACGGAGCCAGGAGGAACAATGTGGAGCAGTCTGTCTGTGCAGCCTCTGCTCCACTTGTTCATCATGTTAGCGCATAAATCTGGAGACAATGAGGACTGCCGATGCTGGAGATTGTATTCGAGAGTAGCTTGCTGGAAAAGCACAGATGGTCAGGCAGCTCCGAGCAGCAGGAGAATCCACATTTTGGACCAAAGCCATTCCAGGAATCACAATCAATTACCTCATCTGTCCCTTTGCAAGTGAGTTGAGGGAGGAATGGCCTCGTACTGTTCCTGTGTAAATGACTCAAGGGGCTGAATGGCCTCCTCCTGTTCCTGTATAAGTGACTTTAGGAGCTGAATGGCCTCGTTCTGTTCCTGTGTAAGAGACTGAAGGGGCTGAATGGCCTCATCATGTTGCTGTGGAAGTGGCTTTAAGGGCCGAATGGCCTCCTCCTGTTCCCGTGTAAGAGACTCCAGGGGTGAATGGCCTCCTCCTGTTCCTGTGTAAGAGACTCAAGGGTCTGAATGGCTTCTTCCTCTTCCAATTGGACAGGACCAAGGGCCTGATTGGGTTACCCCGGTTCCTGTTTGACAGCTCGATCTACTGACAAGTGTGATGATGCTGCAGGCTTTGAGAGGTTATTTTGTCCTTTTTCCTTTTCAGAGAGAGATTGAATGATCGTTACCAAACTGGTTAGTTAAGGACACTGAGTAAACAGCTAGGGAGGCCTTGGGTTAATTTTAATGCAGCCTAAATGGGTGTGGCCAGCTCTCACAGGTCACGATCTCTGGGTTTTGGTTTCCAAGTAGCATCAGAAACTGTTGGGGTCTCCACAGAGTTGGAAGCTTCAGTGACTATCTCCTGGCTGCTACTCTCCGAATTTTCTCTTGGTGCTGTTTTTAATTCCTGGATTAGAGAAATGTTTGTGACAATGTGTGTCTGAATTTTCCTTTCTGCCAGGGGCTGTGTTTATGGGATTTTCCTATATTGGAACAGTTCATTAGTAATAGTTCCTAGATTTGTAATTCTATTAACTTGTCTAATAGAATTACGTTATTCTAAATTCCTCTTTCTTTGCTTTCATTTTATCTTTCGTGTTTCAATAAATAGTGTTTATCTTCACACCAAGTAGTTTGACCAGTCCATTGCATCTGGAACAGTCACTTCAAAATTAAAAAAAATAGAGTCTAGGTTACCGCCTTCAAATATTTTCCAGGCGCTCTGGTGTGGCCCATCACACTAGAATCCTTCTCTTCCTGAGTAATAGGCTGGAGGCACTGAATGGGCTGTCCCTGTTCTTCTCCAATAGTGTCAATGGGCTGAATGGCTTCCTCATATTCCTGTAAAACCAGCGTGAGGTGCCGAATGAACTCTTGTTTTACTGTGGCAATGTGCAGTGTCAGGCAGTGCTGTTACATGAATGTTACGGACCATTTAACAGCACAAGTCTCAATGGAGTCTGGGTCTTGCTGCATGTGGACACAGACTAGTTCAGGAGCTGACAGGGGTACAAAATGTTCTGAACATTGTGGAATCTTCAGTGACCATCCCCACTTCTGATCTTATGGTGGGGAGGGTGAGGGTGGGGGTAGGGGTGGGGGTGGGGGCGGGAGACATTGATGAAGCAGCTGAAGCTGTTTGTCAAGAGGAAGCTACCCTGAGGATCTCCCACAGAGGTGACCCAGGACTGAGATGATGAACATCTCCCTTTGTGCCATATTTGACCCCAAACACTGGAGAGTTTACTCTGATTCCCATTAAGTCCAGCTTTGTTAAGCTCCTTGATGTCAGCAGATGTCAACCACTGCCTTGATATCAGGGCCAGTCATTTGTACCTGAACCCTTGAGTCAACCTCTTTTGTTCATATCAATAAACCATGATATAGAAGCAGCAAGTGTTTTCTTCAAACAGGTGGTAGTGAATGTCAGGATTCCTCTTCTCAAGAGTGGTGGGGAGCAAAATGACTGAAAGTATTTGAAGAGGAGGTAGATGGATATTGATCTGTCAGAGAGTTGAGGGCTATGATGAATTGGGTATGAAAGAGGATTTGAGAGAGTGAGCAGATCAATCATGATCTTAGTGAAGGGCAAGGCAGGCTTGGGGAGTGAACGACCTGTTCCTGTGTCTGATGTTCTCACATTCTGTTCTTGGAAAGTTAGTGGGTGTTATTTTCATGAATGCCTGTTATGGAATGTTGCAGTCAGGGTGATCAGAGGACTTTGTGAGCCATCTCTGGGTGAGGTATATGGGCTGTATTCACAGTGAATCTGGGTCTACAACATGACCAACAAATGAAGCACAAGTTGCAGAGAGGGGAAGCTCTGTAAAGAGAGATGAGGGGCCTCTTTCATACCCGTGCCTGGGTTTTCCAGTTTCATTTCCCAAGTCACTTCAAAGCGTACGTGATAGTCTAGAGAGGCTGAATGGTCTCCTCTGTTTCTATGCAACAGGTTATAGGAGCAAGTGGCCTCCAAACTCTCCTATCTCGCAGGTCTGCGGGGCTGAATGGAATACAGACACATGGGACTGAGGAGCAGGAGTGGGACATTAGATACTTTGTGCCTTCTTCACCAGGCACTAAGATTGTGGACTCAGCCCCACTTTCCAGTCTGTATACTATTACCTGTGACTCACTTCCCTGTGAAATATTTAACTAAACAGCTTTCAATCCATGTGAATATAGAGGCACGATAAACTTCCAGTGAAGAGAATTCACACTTGAAAGGTCCTTTCAGAATATTTCGCCATCACTCTTATAGAATCGGACAGTCATGCAGAATGGAAACAGACCCGTTAGTCCAATCTGTTCACTCCGATCAGTTATCAAATCTGACCTTGCCCCAATTGCCAGCATTTGGCCAATATCGTGGCACGGTGGCACAGTGATTAGCACTGTTGCCTCACAGCGCCAGAGATCTGGGTTCAATTCCCGCCTCAGGCGGCTGTTTGTGTGGAGTTTGCACCTTCTCCCCGTGTCTGGGTGAGTTTCCTCCCACAGTGCAAAGATGTGCAGGTCAGGTGAATTGGCCATGCTAAGTTGCCCGTAGTGTTAGGTTAGGGGTATGGGTGGGTTGCGCTTCGGTGGGGCGGTGTGAACTTGTTGGGCCGAAGGGCCTGTTTCCACACTGTAAGTAATCTAATCCCTTCTCTTTCAGATATATTTTAAATGTGCGATTGTAGCCACCTTCACCAGTTCCTCTGACAGCACTTTCTGTACACACACCACTCTCTGTGTGAAACATTTACCTTCAGGTCCATTCTAAATTATTCGCCCTCTCATGATCAAACTGTGCCCTCTTGTTCTGGACTCCCCTATCTTGGGGAGCAGAACATGGCTGTTCAGAATATCCATGCCTCTGATGATTGTATAAACTTCTATAATGTCACCCTTCAGCCTCTGACACTCCAGGGGGAAACACCTCAACCTAATCAACCTTTCCCTGAAGCTCAAACCTCCAGTTCTGCAACAGAGTTGTACGCAGTTTTCGTAAAGTGGCCTCACCAACTTCCTGTTCAAAGGCAACATGCCACCACAACTCCTATACTCAATGCTCTGACTGATTCAGGCAAATCTGCCAAATGTGTTCAGCACCACTCTGTCTTCCTGCAACTCCACTCTCAAGGAACTATGTACCTGCAACTCTATGTCCCCTTGATCCACAACACGCCCCAGGACCTTACAATTAAGTGTATAAATTCTGCCCTGATTTGCCTTCCCAAAATGCAAAACTTCGTATTTATCTAAATTAAACTATATCTGTTACTCCTTATCCCTTTGTACCATCTAATTGTGGTCTCGTTGTACTCTGAGATAATCTACTACACCACCTTTCTGATGTCATCTTTAACCTTACTAACTATGGCCCCAATATTCACATCTAAATCCTTTACATAAATGATGAAATGCAGTGAAGTCACTACCGATTCTTACAGCACACTGCTGCTCACAAGCCTCCAGTCTGAAAAATATCCCTCTTCCTTCAAGCCAATTGTGACTAGCTTCCTCTGTATCTCGTGTGATCGAACCTTACTCCTCTGCCTACCAATCGGAATGTTGTGAACACCTTTCTGAGGTCCATATAGACAATGTCTACCAAACTGCCTTCATCAATCTTCTTTGTCACCTCTTCATAAAACTCAATCAAATTAATGAGACATGATATCCCATGCAGAAAGCCACGTTGACTACTCCGATCAGCCCTTGCCTTCCCAAATGTCTGAGCTGAAAAATGTGTTGCTGGAAAAACACAGCAGGTCAGGCAGCATCCAAGGAGCAGGAGAATC
The DNA here is from genome assembly GCF_047496795.1 of Chiloscyllium punctatum. Classification (NCBI taxonomy): domain Eukaryota; kingdom Metazoa; phylum Chordata; class Chondrichthyes; order Orectolobiformes; family Hemiscylliidae; genus Chiloscyllium; species Chiloscyllium punctatum. Next base: position 119,413 of record NW_027309960.1, read on the forward strand.
GAAGTTTCGGCATGAACATGTATGTAAATCCTATCCCTCAGAATCCCCTCCAACAACTTACCCACCACTGACATCAGGCTCACCAGCCTATAGTTCCCCGACTTTTGGGGTCACTGCTTCCTTTTCCATTCCTAATGCTCCACTGATCACAACACATGTCAAATGTAACCAGGTTGGTGATATGGCCGATGATATCGGTCTCAGACTGGGTCAATGTCAGTTTTAGCAACAAGTCAGGCTAGTTTTTAAAATCTGCTCAAATAGCACCTTTATGATCCAGAACAATGTTACTCAAACCATGATGGAAAGATTAATGGCAAACTGTTTGGATATTGCAAATAAAGAATCGATATTTCCCTTTCTAAAAACACTGACACACACACACACGCAGATAAACAAAATCTCTGCAATTTCAAGTTGAACGCGCTTTGTCCATATATTATTGTAACTCATGACAAAAGGAAAAATTGAGAGATTGTTCAAATGTTATTCTGCTTGTGAAGGCACTCTAATCACACAAGCTGCTAGCAATGGGACTTCATCCTGGAACAGTTGGATTTGGCTGAATTCCCTTTGCATTAGGCAGTGAAGAGATTCAATGAATTCTGTCCTGGGATCGCCCAAAGGTATCACAGCGGCTCAGTGGTTAGCACCGCTGCATCACAGCACCAGGGCCTTGCATTCAATTCCAGACTCGGGTGACTATTTGTGTCGAGGTTGCACATTCTCCCCTTCTAATGGTTGCTCCACTTTCCTTCCACAGTCCAAAGCTGTGTGGTTAGGTGGATTGGTCATGATAATTTGTCCGAAGTGTCAGGGGTTTCCAGGTTAGGTGCATCGTTCAGGGTAAATGTAAGGGACCGAGCCTGGGAAGGTTGGTATGGACGTTTTGTGCCGAAGGGCCTGTTTGTACACTGTAGGGATTCTAAAAAATAAGAATGTTAACGATGACTGTAGATTTTTTGTTTTAGCTCGCACACATTGCTGTCATGAGGAACAATGAAGGAGAGAGAGTGTAATCGGCCGTTCTTTCTCAGGCAGATTACATTTTCTCTCTCTCTGAGCTGAATCACACAGTAATGTCATCCTCTCCCAAACATGTGATGTCTCCTTGTGCATTGTCCAAATTATGTCTCCATTACTTTCCCTGTTCCATGTAGGTGCATCATTGCTGCTGTCATACACAGAGCCATATCCTTAGCAGAAAATGGTCTCGGTCGATTGGAAGATATGTTTATATGTCGGTGCATCATTAAAAAAATAAAATGTTTAATGTATTCAGAATATTGTGTTATAATGAATGCATTTTGCAACAAATACAGAAATTGCTGGAAAAGCTCGGCAGGTCTGTCAGCATCCAGATGCCTTTTACATGCTGTATTTGTACCAGCCTTCACCACTTCCTCTGGCAGCTCATTCCACATGCACACCACCCTCTGCGTTAAATGGTGCTCGTGGGGTCGTCAAAAGCTTTCCCCTCTCAATTTCAACTAATGACCTCGAGGTTTGGACGCCCAATCTGGGGAAAAATGGTTACGGATAGGGTGAGTAGTCAGGTTTTTCCCCAGATTGGGCGTCCAAACCTAGAGGGCATTGGTTGAAATTGAGGAGATATGATGGCTGGTTTAGCTCTTTTATTTGGCAGCAGAAGCAACTCTTTATCAAGCGAACCAAATTGCAACTACCCCCAGATTGTGGGGAGTAGATCGCCTAGATAAAAGCTATCAATTAAGCTTTTTTTTTTATTCTATGTTAGTGCCTGGGCTGCTGAGGACTCGGTGTCAATACTGTGAGATATTGAACCCTATCAGATAAAGTGAACCTTTATTAGTCTGTTTTTCTTAGCTAAATTTACAACATTTATGAAGTATTGTCATAACCCAATAATTATCAATATTGTTAAAGCATGAATGACAATGCGTCAGATCGACGGCAAAACAGCCAAAACCATGTTTCTTACCCCTGTAATTGGTATACCGCGTTTCATCCGGGGATAATGGATTCCAGGTTTAAACTGTGGGCAGCAAGGGGTGTACCGTGCTTGAGTGATTTAGAATTAGTAGAATCCCTACAGTGTGGATTCAAGCCCTTGGGCCCAGCAAGTCCACTTCGACCCTCTGAAGAGTAACCCACCCAGACCCAATCCCCTACCATCCTATATTTACCCTGACTAATGCAGAAACCTACACATCCCTGAACACTATGGGTGATATATCAATGACCAATTCATCTAACATGCACATCTTTGTACTGTGGGAGGAAACCCACACAGACACGGCGAGAATGTTAACTCCGCACAGCCAGTCACCCAAGACCAGAACCAAAGCCGAGACCCTGGTGCTGTGAGGCAGCAATGCTCACCACTGAGCCACCATGTGTTATTTGATGGAGAAACAATGATGTCATTTGATCAAATAACTCGTACGTATGGACTATCTAGTAGAGACCTCTTCTGTATTTTCTCCCAATCAGAGATTTGATTGACAAAAAAACACACTTTTGCCACACTCTTCCAGATCTGATAAAGGGAAGAGGGCGCTTATTGCTTAGAATACACTCTCTGTCAGTGCCCTTTATCATTAGTTGAAGAGTGTCCCCTCAGATGAGACTGTGCAGTTTTGTGATGTCTGCAAGAGAGAGTTGGGGGTTCAGAACACTTCGGAGATATGGGAGGATATTTGTGAAAATGCTCAAAGGATTTTGATCTGTAATAGGACACATTCCATGCAGTTGAAAATTCTTCGTAGGTTCTATCTGACCCTAAATTGTCCCTCAAAATTCAAAGTGGGATTATCTTCAGCATGTCCTAAATGCAGAATGACTACAGGCACTCTTACTCATTGTTTGTGGTTCTGCTGCAGAATTCATCTGTTTTGGAGCACTGTGTCAGATGTGATAGAGTGGGTCCAGGGGACTGAATTGGAGATGGACTTGGTTTCTGTTTTCCTGGGCCTGCCCAAGGTACTTTCCACAGATGAATATGGGAAAAAAATATATATCCTTACAATCCGTACTTTCCGTGCTATGAAAAATATTCTGTTGTGTTGGATGTCTGAACTCCCCCACTCCCAGAGAGGAAGAACTATGAACATAAAAATGTGTATCAGTTAATGCTCTTGATAAACGAGAGCAGTCGTACTGTTATGGTGAGCTGTATTGTTTATTCATTATTTATTGTTTAGTTTTGCTTTTTCTTCTGTCTGTGTAGCGTTTTAACTTGTTTTGTATGTACATGCAATTGGATGTAATTGTTTTCAGATATTTGAGTTGTGTTGTCATTGGTTTATTATAAAATTAAAAATCTCTTTTTAAATATTTTTAAAAATTAAAATGCTAACATTGATAGAATACAGTCCCAAAAAACTCTCATTAGAGAGCCCACTCATGGTGGTTTATCCTGAGGATCACCACATCTCGGGTGATGGGGTGAGGCTGAGAGAATGTCCCCTTCATGGTAATCTCTGTCAATGTGAGTAACTGAACCTGTGTTGTTGCATTGCCTCTACATCACAAACCAGCCGTCCAGCCAACTGAGTGGGAGACTGTGTAACTGTTACAGACAGAAACAGTCACAGACAAAGGATAAGAGAAACATTCATAATAGGGAAAGTGTTACAGTTCAGATAACAGTCAAGATAACGCCTGAGGGTAAAAATGTTCTCTGCTCGAAATTGCATTTATAACATGACGTGTTTAGAAGTTGTTTTTGGTTTAATATTAACGTGAGTCAAGTGAACTCTTATGTGTTACACACTGGGACACTACCATTTTCCTGAAACTGGGAAATATTTGGAACATTTTCTGGAACATTCTATAATCGGCATTCTCCAGAATATTCTATGACTGTGTGGGAGGTATTGCAAAGGAGAGAGAGAGAGAGAGAGAGAGAAGGTGTTGTATGCAGTAGTGAGATTCGGGGATCATGAGCCTTGTTCGGGAGTAGTTGCAATCATAGATATACAGTGATTGTGAGGGAGCAGACAGAATACGGTGACCCTTATCCTGACAGAGGGGGGAAGGTTATTGATGCTTGTCCTGTATTTCTGGACATTTCTTCAGACCTCAAATACTGCACTGAACTCGGTAGTGAGCACAGACCATGCTCGGTGGGTCTGATGGTGTGGCACCCTCTGGGATGGGAATGTTCTCTCTCTGTACTCTCCCATCCAATATGCCCACCGTGATCCGTCAACAAACCATGGTGTAATTTCCCCTTATCTCCCAATCTGCCATTTCCCTGCCTTTGCTCCGTATCCATCTAATCCTTTCCTATCTGTATTTCTCCAATTGCCTTTTCAATATTGTTAGTGTGCCCACTTCAACCACTTCCACTGGCAGCTCAGTCTAATTTGCCAGTTCACCTTGGATTCCATGCGATCTAACCTTCTAGAGCGGCCGACTATGTGGAACCTTATCAAAGGCCTTACTGAAATCCATATAGAATATGTCTATAACCCTGCTCTCATCAACCTTCCTGGTCACTTCCTCAAAAAATCTAACAAAATTTGTAAGGCATGATCCGCCACGTACAAAGCCATGCTGACTGCTCCAAGTCAAACTCTGTCTTTCCAAATGAATGCCCATCTTATGTCTCAGAACATTCTCAAGTGGTTTACCGAAAACTGGGGTGAAGCTTACTGGTCTATATTTCCCAGGCTTCTCTTTGCAGCCCTTCTTGAATAAGGGCACAACATTTGCTACCGCCCAGACGTCCGGGTTCTTTGTCCCTAAGTTTTTTCTCTCACCTCTTACAGTGCTCTCAGATATATCTGGTCAGGACCAAGAGATTTGTCTGACTTTGTGCATTCTAATATGTCCAACAGCAACTCTACTGTGATATGGACAGTACCAAGATATGACAACTAACCTCCTAAAGGTCACAGATCTTCATGTCTTTCTTCATGATAAACAGAGAGGGGAAATTGAGTACTTCGCCCATCTCTTGAGGTTTTACGCATGCATGCTGGTTTTGGACTTTAAAGCATCCTATTCTCTCTCTAGTTACTCTCTATCTTTACTTTACTGAATTTGGATTCACTCTAATCTTCTCAGCCAAGACTACCTCATACCCCCTTATGGCCTTGCTGATATCCTTCTTCAGTAAACTCCTCTATCCCCTGTATATCTCCAGGGATTCCCTTGATACGAGCTGCCTGAACATGAGCCACGCCTCCTTTTTCTGGTCAAAGCCTCAATATCTCTTGTCATCCAGAGTTCTCTCTTCCAGTCTCACATAACCTTCACCCTCACAGGAAAATGGAAACCTTGAACTCGAGCTATCCCACTTTTAAAGCTCTCCCACTTGCCTGGGATCCTTTTACATGGAAACAAACAACTCCAATCATCCTCTGCCATCCACTGTCTAACTCCAATAACATACGCCTTGCCCCAATTTAGAACTTAACTTTGTGGATCAATTTTGTCCCTACCATAACTATTTTAAAATTAATACAACTCTAAACACTTTTCCCAAAATGCTCCCCCACTTTATCTACTTCACCTATCCTGCCCTATTTCCCAACAGTAGGTCGTGTTTGTCCCTTCCCGAGTACGATACTCTATATATTCATTGTGGAAACTTGGCTGAACACACTTAACAAATTACATTCCATCTAAGTTCTTAACCATCTGGAAACCCCAGTCTATGTTAGGAAAATTGAAATCACCTATTATAGCAACCCTACTGTTTCTGCAAGTCTCCTCAGTCCCCCTGCATATTTGTTCCTCTAATTCACATTGTTGATTATAGTGCAACCACTATAACATTACCATCCCCCTCTAACTACTTTGCACCATTCACGAAACCTCATTGGATTTTATCTCAGGTATTTCAACTTTAATTTCTGGTGTGATACTCGCCTTAATCAGAACTATTGGTATTTAAACTGTTTCCATTTACATCTCTACATCGCAGTGATTTTCACATCCATGGCACGCCTTGTCAAGGTACAGTGGAGATATGGGGCTGTAAATGGATGGGAGCTGCATATCCTGTCACTTCCAACATTGGCTGCAAGTTTCCCCACACTGGGCAGTGATCTAACACAGTGTTACCAAACAATGCAACAATCTGTGTTTATGTATGAATGAACCAGTGTGGTCTGCACAGCTCCCCACTCTGGACATTTAGCCCAGGATTATAGATCCATCATTGGTGTGGGCTGCACAGAGTTCCATTCTGGACATTGCTGGGTTGTATTCTGCAGTACGCTAGCCATATCTACGCAGTGCTCCATCCTGAAAGTATAATGGACGGGCTGGTTATGTGAGTTGGATTGTGAATGTGAGAGAACTAAACATTTGGCTATACCTTTATTTTATGTTTTCATTCTTGTTATTGGACCCTTCAAATCCAGACTCATCCGATTAGACCCGACCCTCTGGATGAGTGATGGTAACTGTTGTTGCAGCATCTGTGTCGGTAACATGACCAACAAATGAAGCTGCAGGGAGGACAGTCTCCGTAAAATGGAATGAGGGAATCACCATCAGATCAGCCATGGTCTTAGTGAATGTTGGGGCAGGATTGTGTGGACCACGTGTGCAACTTATTCATTTCTTTGCGTTTATTCCAAGCAAACTCCCTTTCTCTCCCAGTGTCCCATACTGGTGGGGAGTGAGTCCCCTCCTCCTGTTCCTGCATAACAGGATCTTCGGGCCTCACTAGCCTCCAGATTTCCCTCTGTCCCAATTTCGAGCGGTTGAGTGACTGCCTCCTATTCCTCTGTCCCAATCTTGAGCAGTTGAGTGGCTACCTCCTGTTCCCGTGTCCCAGTCTCGAGCAGTTGAATGACTGTCTCCTGTTCCTGTGTCCCAGTCTCGAGCAGTTGAATGACTCCCTCCTGATCTTGTGTTGCAGTCTCGAGCAGTTGAGTGACTACTTCCTGTTTCCGTTTCCCAGTCTCGAGCAGTTGAATGACTCCCTCCTGATCTTGTGTCCCAAACTCGAGCAGTTGAGTGACTGTCTCCTGATCTAAGTTTTGTGAAAGTAGATGTCCCCCTCCTGCTACAGAGTAACAGGCTCCAAAAGCTCTGTGCTCACCTGCTGCTCCTGTGGAATGGAGGTGAGGGACTGAATGGCCTCTTCACATTCCTTACAGCTTTTCTTGAACTAAAAGCCTTTCTCCTGTTTCTGTAAAACACCATCAAAATCTGAATGATTTATTTTTGTATTTTGCTGTCAGTAATTGAGCAAACCAGCTGACTGACAGAATTAAGAAGCTGAATAGCCTCCTCCTGTTCCCGTGTTAAACACTCAAGAGTCAATAGACTCTCAGAGATGTATAGCATGGAAAAAAGATCCTTCGGTCTGGTCATCTATACCAACCAAATATCCTAAATTAATCTCGTCCCCCTTGCCAGCACTTGGCCCATCTCTCTCTAAACACTTTCCATGCATGTATCCATCCAAATGCCTTTTAGAAGGTGTAACTGTACCTGCCTCCACCACCTCTTTTGGCTGTTCAATCCATACACGCAGCAGACTCTGTGTGAAAATGTTGTCCCTCACGTCCCTTCTTAAATCTTTCTCCTCTCACCTTAAGCCTTTATATTCTATATTTGGAATTGTCTATCCTGGGAAAATACATTGACTGTTTACTTTTTCTTTGCCCCTCCTGATTTTGTAAACCCCTTTAAGGTCCACCCTCAGCCTCAACACTTGAAAATAGTCCCAGCCTATTCAAACTCTCCCTGTGACTCTGACCCTCCAACACCTGCAACATTCTTTTAAATCTCTTCTGCACCGTTTCAAGTTTGACAACATCTTTCCGACAGCAGGGTGACCAGAATTAAAGGCAATATTACAAAAGTGGCCAAACCAATGTCCTGTACAGATGCAACATGTCATGCAAACACATAGACTCAAAGCACGCACCAATAAAGGGAAGATCACCAAGTGCCTTCTTCACTGGGCTGTCTACCTGTGACGGCACTTTCAAGGAACGGAGAACCTGCACCACAAGGTGCCTCACAGGGCAGCGATCTGGGTTTAATTCCATCCTTGAATGACTGACTGTGTGGAGTTTGCACATTCTCCTCGTGTCTGTGTGAGTTTCCTTCGGGTGCTATGTTTCCCTTTGACAGTATAACAAAATACAGATAAGGGTCGGTTGGCCATCCTAAATTGTGCATAGTACCCTTGGATGTGACGGCAAGGTGCATTAGCGATGGGAAATGCAGGCTGAGAGGGATAGGGTAGGGGTTTGTCCAGTGGGATAATGTTGAGAGGGTCGGTGTGGCCTTGATGGGGCGAAAATCCTGTTTCCTAACTGTAGGGATTCTATAATGTCTATGGAGTTCTCCTTGATTGGCAACTTTCAACAGGATCCTACCTATATGTCTGGCCCTGATTTTTCTTGCCAAAATGCAACACTTCACATTTATCGAAAATAAACTCCATCTGCCACACCTCAGCTCAACTAATTAAGTTCCCATTATATTGTGAGAGATCATTCTTCACTGCCGATGACACCACCAAATTTGGAATTATCTACAAACTTACTGACTATACTTCATATACTCAAGTGCAAATGATTTGTATAATTAACAAAAGGCAGTGGACCCACTATTGATCTTTGCGAGCAGCGCCACTGGTCACAGGTCTCCAAGTTTAATGAACAAATGCCAACTGTCACACCCTGTCTCCGATATTCAAGAAAAGTTTGGACCTAAATGGCGAGCTCTCCCTGGATTCCAGGCAGTCAAACCTTGCTAACCAGTCTACCATGTAGAACATTTTGGTTTTCTTACTGAATTCCATGAAGACAGCATCCACTGGCCTGCCTTCATCAATCATCATCTTCACTTCCTCAAAATATTCCACCGAGTCAGTGAGACGTGATCTCCAATGTACAAAGCCCTCTTCAGTCCTTATCTTTCCAAATGCATACACATCGTTTCCCTCAAAATCCCCTCCAACAATTTAGTCACCATTGACGTCAGGCTCACCAATCTATAGTTACCTGGGTTTTCCTTAATTTCTGAAATAATGACACTATATTAGCAACCCCCGAATCTTTTGCAACCTCACCTGTGGAAATCAATGTTACAAATATATCAGCAAAAGGCTGACCAATTTCTTTCCTAGCTTCACACAATATTCTGGGATTCAACTGATCAGGTCCAAGGGATTTGTTCACCTTTGTGTGTTTTAAAATATCAAACATCTCCTTGTAATATAGATACTTTTCAAGATATCACCATGTATTTCTTCATTCTCTCGCTCTTGTAACCTCTTCTACATTAAATGCTAGGAAAAATACTTGTTTAGTATCCCTTCCATCTCCTATGGTTCCACACATACGTAGCCTTACTGATCTTTAATGTGCTCTATTCTCTCTCTAGTTAATATTTTGCAATTAAAGGATGTGTAGAGTTGCTTCAATGCCTCGTTAACCCTATTTCTAAAGCCATCTCATGTCCACATTTTTCTGGCCCAATTTGCCCATTGACTATACACTTATTGCCCTTATACTCCTCTCGGGATTCACTTAATCTCAGCTCTGTTTACCTGACATATGCCTCCTTCCTTACCTTGACCAGACCATCAATATATCGAACCATCCAGCACTCCCTGCACCCACCAGCCTTGCCCATCTCACTAATGGGAACACGTTAGCTCTGGACTCTCTGAAACCAGGTTTTGATGGCCTTGCATTTACCAACCATCCCTTTACCTGTGAATAGGGTATTCCAATCTGCCTTTCACAGGGCTCGCCTAACACTTTCAAAATTGGCCTTATTCAAAGTTAGAACCTTAATACTTACATCAGGTCTTTCCTATTCCACAACTAGTTTAAAACTAATATTTATGTGTAACAGACTTGAATGTAAAATAAACACTTCCTGCCCCTCTGTAACAGGCTCGAGTGGCTGAATAGGCTCCTCCTGTCCCTCTGTAATAGACTCAAGATGCTTCATGGCCTCCTCCTGTCCCTGTGTAACAGATCCGAGACATTAAATGAGACGACAACCCTTGGATTATGAGCATCTGGTAAACTGTATCTAATAGAGATCTATTCCTACTCAGTTACAGAAGCACAAACAACACTATTTACTCCAGGTGCCCTCTCAGTAACACTTCATACAGCTGCAGCGACACATCTCTTTGTTTTGAATGATTCTTTCGGCAAAATGTGCCAATATTCCAGCTTTCCACCTTTTCAAGTAGCAACAGGCTAATATGGGCTGAATGGCCTTCTCCTATCCCTCTGTAAGAGGCCCATAGGGACAGAATTGCTTCGGCCTGTTCCTGAGCAGCAGTCTCATTTCTCTGTCTCAAGGTTATGAAAGGATTTGACAACAGGGCATTAAAACTAGGAGTGGCTGCACACTGGTCAATAAGTACCGTACTTTGGGTTCAGGTATCGAGAAACTTGCCCACCCGACATTTTTTATGTAGCCGATCTGTTATTTTATAACTGCATCCTTTCATAAACAGAGTGGAATATATATAGACGCCTGCAGTGTCCTGTGAATACTCTCATATACAAGTTAATAAAAAGATTTAAAAGATTTAAAGCTTTATGATCCATCCCTCAGCAACCCTCATCCATTCCAACCAAAACCAGGAAATGAAAAGTGATGTTTTGAACAGGTTAACTGTGCCTATTTGTTCAGTAAGTGCGATTAAAGCCAATCTCCATGGATTCTAATTATCCCAATGGAGTGTTTCCATCTTTTAATGATAAATGTGCTCCGTTCAATGTGTTATTCCTTAACATGAGCGGGAGCATAACCGACAGCACTGACAGGGAACAGAAGATCCAGAGAGAGGGGGAGGAGAGATCAGAATCTGAGAACATTAGGCTGGAATGTGCCAACAATGGATCAGATTCTGAGAACATTAGACAGGAATATTCCAACAATAGACAGGAGCTTATCCGATTATGTTTGGCGTCTTTCTGCATTTTATTGGTGGTCATTATCATCGCAGATCTATTACGCTCTTCTCATTCTTCAATACTTTTATTATCCCTTCCTGGTTATCGTTGGTGTTCCTGGTGAGTGTCACTGTCCAGATTTTGTTTTCTATAAACCAGTTATGACTGTATTACTGTTAATTCATATAGTCTACACTTCTTGTCACCATTATTGTTCCTGTTGAATCTCTCAATCCAGATATTCACTCTACAGACCACTACTAACTGCATTAATGAACGTGTTCAATTCCTGCCTCCCTCTCTGCTCTGGCAGTGTTCCTCACGGATCTCTATGTTGATCTATTCAGTTTCAGGGGAGAACCACAATGCATTGTATCATTGCCTTTGCTGTTAAGAGCATAGAGGTCACCGTCTACTGCTCTGGTTACAAACTCCACTTCCTTCCACTGTTTCCATCACATCCCTGGCCAATATCTGCAGCTGAAGCAGACAAGTCACAACTGTGGGGCATCTCTTTGACCATGAGCTGATTCTTGACACCATGCCCTGAACATTTCTAACTTGAAATATTCACCACTCCAGAATATATCTCACTGGTTTATTTCATCTGCTGTTTGAACCTTGAACTATGAAGTACAGGCTTAATGAAGTTAATAAGCTGCTGCTGACTCTCCCGGCTTCAGACCTGCCGAAACAAATCTGATTCGAACTCACACCAAACTCCCATCCATCTGTCATTCATGTGCACGCAGATGTATATTACTGTTGTGTCTGGCAATGACTTTATTTTAACATTCTGAAACACTTCATATCATCTGTCCATGAAACTTCCCCCGTTCTGTCTGTTGATTAATAAAAAGCCTGCCAGTTGTTTGTATTTAAAATAGTTTCCTCCATGTGTGTTCCTTCTCAAACAATGAGTTTCGCATTCAACCCCCCCCCCCCCCCACACACACACACACACACACAGCAAACCTTCCCATTGTAGGCAGTAATCTGATGCGAGGATAGTTAGCATATGATAGTAAAGTTTGCAATACTCCCATGCTGGGCAGATAGTGCAGTTTACTGAGCAACACACTAGCATGGTCTGCACAGCTCTCCATGCTAGGCTGTCATCTTGTCCCAGTTTATGTTCTTTGTGGTGTTCTGTTAAGCAGACTGAGAATTTGATGTAACATACCATTTCAGCTGATCTGACAATGCCTTTGTTCAATGTTCTCATTCTTGTCATTTTACTCTCGAAGATCTCACTTCTCCAGTTAGTCCCACTGCCCTGTCTTTTTCCCCATATTTCCACAACATCTTTTCAGTTAATTAACTGTCTGTTTCTGTCTTTAATGTGAATCTCTCTGTCCCTCTGTATCTTTCGCTGACCATGGGTTTTGTCACCCTAGTGTATCGAGTGCTGGCATTGTGTAGGTCAGAAATACTGAAATGGTGTGTCAAGCTGTTGTTCACTTCCTGATATGTCCCATGTGATGGTCCATGGACAGGGGTGTTTCAGAAGTTATGAGATACATCCCTGTGGTTGTCCCTTTCAGGTGACCTTGCGATAAGTAACATGAGGAAGCCCACTGAATAAAGGACCAGGCACCTAAATTGTGTGACAATGCTGTCACTTTTTAAATAAAGCGTTGGTTTCTATTTTTTTTTAGTAAGAAGTCTTAAAGGCCAAACTGCCAACTGAAAACAGCTCAAGTAAATAACTTACGGGGCTTTTAGGGTTTTTAATAAATAGTTGTAACAATGGCCAGCTCGCACAGACCAGGCTTTCCAGTTTGTTTTTTCTTGTAGCTGTAACAGTCACCGGGTGCTTGGGGTCCCAGAGGGGTTGGAAGTTTTAGTAAATTATCCCTAGCTGCTACTGTCTCTAAAGCGCCACTTGATGGTGTTTCCTCCTGCACTGGAGAACTGTATGCAAGAATGCATGTCTGAATGTTCCTTTTTGTCAAGGGGGGTGTTTAGGTGATGTTAATAGATTGAACAGTTCATTTGTAGAACCTACTGTATCCATTATTCAGATAAGTTATCCAATAGTTAAGTTATTCTAAATTCCTCTTCATTTTGTATGGATTTTCATTAGAGGATACTGAGGTAGAGCAACCCTATGGCAGCCAAAGGCCTGATCAGGATCTGTTTAAATACATCCAGGCATTATCTAAATTTGATGAGAATGATGGGGGAGCCTTTTTAATTTCATTTCAGAAAGTGGCTAAACAAGTGCAGTGGCCAGAGAACATGTGGATTTAGTTTATCCAAACAAAGCTGATAGGTATTTGCATCCCTATCGGAGGAAGGAAGAAAACCATCTGAAGTGCATATGAGCTTGTGCCAGAAGCCGACAGTGTTTCAGGAATCTAAAATAGCATCCCTGGTTAAACGCACGTTGTGTTTGAAAGAATCAAACAAAGTAATTTTGAAAGGTGGGGAAGGGTATTAAAAACAGAGCAAACCTATGAAACTCTGAGAGAGACACTAATTTTGGAGAAGTTCAACAATTCACTTACTGCAGTCGGGAGAACTCGTGGGGAAGAGCAGAGAGTTACAATGGCAAGATTAGAAACTGAAATGGCTGATGATGATGATTGAGTTCAGAAATCAAAGTTTGGTTTCTGTGAGGGATTCAGAAGAATGTGGGAGATCTTCTTAAAACATATCCCTGTGAGAGTAAGGTTTACTGGCATAGGCCAGGAATAGCAGGTAAAGGGGTTACAGCATTAAGAGGTACAGAAGTATGTAATACGTTTATGCTGAGACATGAGGAGCTATGCCATTCAGAAGGACTATTGGAGAGATGAGAATTGCTCCATTATGCAACGTGTGGTCAGAGTGTCCAGTGAAAACATCAACAGATTTATTCCACAATGGGGAAGGAGGCCTTGAGCTTGATGTTGGTGTTACAACATTTCAGATTTACATTGCCAATAACATACCTGAAACAAATCTTTATCACTGATCGTGACCCCTTAAAGTTTGTGGAGAAGTTTAGGGAGAAAAATACCAGTCTGTTTTTATTGAGCTTATTATTGCTGCCATTCAAGTTGAAATTATAATGTTGACAGGGCGAGAAAAAATAAGTTTTGACACATAGTGGAGACTTGAACGAAGAAAAACAAAAGGCATTCTGAGGCAGGAGTAAAATGACAGAAATCGAAACTAGCTGTGAACATTTGTATGCTCAGAGTCAATGTAATATATATTCATTCCTGTCTACTAATAGAGGAAGATTAGGAGGTCTAAAATTAATCCATCTTTGTATATTGATGGATCATTTTATTAAAGGTGGAGTTGTGAGGACACTATCACTGTAAAAAGGTTATTTTCTCTTGGTTTTTTTTATGAGAGGTTTTAAAGGTAGAGGTGCAGAACTGCTGTCTGAAAACAGTTTAAGTAAATAACTGAGAAAGCCTTTAGGTTTTATTTAAACGGTGATAACAATGGAAGGGCAGTGGCCAGCTCTCCCAGACCAGGCTTCCTCATTTTGTTTTTAGCTGCAGCATTCAGAAGCTGTTCGGGTCCCAGAATGGTTGGAAGTGTCAATACATGATCCCTAGCTGCCTTTCTCTCTGAGACTTCTGTTGATGTTGATTTCTCCTGGATCAGAAAACTGCATGTAAGGATCTGTATTTGAATATATCTTTGTGCCAAGTGGTGTATACCAAGAAGGTACAATATCTATTGTTTGTGTAAGTGTTCCAACATATAAGCTATCCAGAAATGTTCTTTTCATTGATTGTATTTTAACTAAAGCATTTTAACAGATTATATTTTGCTTAACGTCGAGTGGTTTGACCAGTCACAACATATCTGGAAAGCACACTTCACATCTATATTCAAAATAAGGAAAGGTTTGGGTCTAAGTGGCCTTCTTAAAATATTTTGCGACAATCTGGTCTGGTCCACAACACTTATAGACGAGGGGTTTCTAACTGATTCCTGTTATTGAAAGGTTAGTGCAGCAGCTGGGGATGGTTTGTTGGAGGTTGTGCTGTGAGCTGCCTCAGACATTCAGGGAGACCTTAGGATTTGGTGACCCAACTTTGGATGGAGCCTGGGGACTGTAGTTACAACATCTGGGTCGGCAACATGAACAACAAATGGAGCAGAGGTTGCAGAGAGAGGAAGCTCTGAAACCACACAGTGAGTGTGTGTGGGGAAAGGGATCTGCTGTATCCATCCTTAATTTTCCAGGAACAGCTTCCCAAGCTCCACTTAACCCAGGAGCAGAGTGTGAGGGGAGCCTGACTGAACAAGGAGCTGGTCACAGAGCGGTGTCACCTTCTTTAACACGTCTTGCAGCTTCACACCAGGGGGAGGATGGTGCTGCCAGTGGCTGTTAGGGTCACAGTTTCATTCAGCTTCTATGTTCTGGAACTTTTCAAACAGGACTGGCTGACATATCCATCATCTCCCAGTATGTTGCCATCAATGTAACCATTCAGTGATAGAGGATATTTATAGTGGATGAGGTAAATACATTGTTTCACCCTCAGCAGGGTACTGCCGGGTGTATCCAGTATAATGGGATTCCTGATGGTGTACATGGAGTAGCCGTGTCAATGGAGAGAGGTAGAGGAACTGAAGGAGCACTCTCTGTATTAATCTTGCAGCGTGCCCATCACAGTACATCATGTTAGTGAATACCCCTGTCCTCACTGCAGCCACAGCCTCTTCATTCACAAGCAGGCAGCCATTCCCATCGTCTTCAGATCTCCATGTAGAAAGGAATGAATGTATCTTGGATAAAGGCCATCCCCTTGATACACGTTTGAAAATAGCATCCCCCATCACCAACCAAACACTTCAAAACATTCCATGTGTATGGTGAGCAATGGGGTCACTTGGAGCATCAAGGAGCAGACGATCAGGGATGGAGCAAAACCTCCCATATCTGAACGGGTCTGAGTGAACTCCCCCAGTACACAGTATCATTAATCCCAGTAATCCATTTTAGTAACATACTGCCTTCCATTATTCCTGTAAATGAAATGACAGATTATATCATGTTATATTGCAGCTATGACATGATATAATCTGTCATTTCATGATTATTCTTCATTGCCTTTACCTCTCTGTATCTATCTGTAGACCCTCCACTCTCTCTTGATAATTTAATCTCTTGCTTATCACAGCGACATCACCAAAATCAGTATTTCTATATCTGTTCCATCCTCCTGATCATTGATATAGATTGTAAATAGTTGAGGACCCTGCACTGGTCACTGTGTGACTCCACTGGTGACGTTCTGTCAAACTGATTTAGACTGATTTATCCGGAGTGCCTGCTTCCTGTTTGATACATAATCCTCCCCCATTACTGTGTAACACAGTCGTAAAATTGAATATGAACAAGGAGCATCACTCAGGAATCCAACCCTTCAAACCTGCTCCGCCATGGAATACAATCGTGGCTGATGTCATCGTGGCCTCTGTTCCACATCCCTGCTATCTCTTGATCCTCAAACTGTAGTCTCTTATTGTAGATTGCGCCACATGAAAAAATATCCACTCCACAGCTACCCTTTCAATTACCTTTAGCGTTTTACAGACCTCAATGAGCTCTCCGTTTATTCTTATAAACTCGAGAGTATAGGCCTAAACTGCTCAATTTCTCTTCATAAGACAAACACTTCAAATATGGAATCAATCTAATGAAGCTCTTCTGTATTGCCTCCAATGGAAATTCCTCATTCTGCAGGACACCCAAACTGTACTCCAGTTGCAGCCTCACTAATGCCTTGCATAGCTACACCAACACTCCCTACCTTTCTACTCTATCCTTTTATAAATAAACGCTGAAGTTATGCTTGTATTTCTCATTCCTTCAAGTACCCGCAAGCAAGTTTTCTGTAATATGCAAGCAGGCACCCAGTTCCCTCTGCACTTAAGCACTTTGAAGTTTCTCTCCATTTAGAAAATAATTTGCCTTTTTATTAGGCTGGCCAACTTGAATAACCCCATATTTATCCACTTTAGTTTTCATTGCCAAATGTTTGCCCATTCACCCAATCTATACACATCGTTTTTAAATCTCTTGCATCATCATTTCGAAGTAATTTCCCACCAATGTTATTGTCATCTGAAAATGTAGCTATAGTATTTTCTATCCCGTCAACCGAGTAATAATGTCGATCACAAATGGTTGAAGCCTGAGAACTGAAATCTATGGCACCCAACAAGTTGCATTTTCCAATAGAAAATGACACAGTTAATTCATCTGACTGCATTTTGTTGGTTAACCAATCCTCCATTCAAGCCAATAAATTATTCCTAAACTGATACTGTCTGATCTTACCACTCACTCTTTGGAGAAGCGACGTATCTGAATCCTTCACGAAGACCAGATATATTCCATTTCCAGGATTCCTACTATCCACCTTGTTTGTCACATCTTTAAATAACTCAAGAAAACACTTCAATCATGATTTATCTTTTGTAAAACCATGTTGACTCTGATGAATTGTGGTTTACATTCGCAAATGTCCACAAGAATGGATTCGAATAATTTGCCTTAAGTGACAGTACTTTATTGTGACATTTTACTCCCTAATGTATTCAGTTATTATAAGTTCTTCCCTTTCTAAAACCTCTACATTTTCTTGGAATTCTTGTTTGATGGGCAAAAGGTTTTAAGAGATGTGCTCCAATTGCTGCATAAGCGGTATGTGTGGCTGACTGGACTCATCATCCTGCTGGTGTACAAAATCAATGGGATGAAGTCTTTCTGCCATCCCCATGTTGTCATCTCCAAGGCCAAAATGACCACCTCCTGTTGATGTGTTAGAGGGGTGGGGGATTATGGAATCTTCCCGTTACTGTGTAACATTTTGAGGGTCTGATGGGTCTTCTCATATTTCTCCATAATCGGTGGAGATACTGAACGGTCTCCTCATGTATCCCAGAGATGGAACGAAGGGAGCGATTGGTCTTCTCTTGTTGCCATACAACAGACACGTGTCTGAATTACCTCCTCATTTCTCATGAAAAAAGTCTCAGATAGTTTTTATCCTAACACAGTTCCCTTGCAGCAGACTCGGTGGGTCTGAATGGCCTCCTGTTATCCCAGTGTAACTGGAACTGTGTGACCACTTCCAGTTCCTATGTTACGGACTTGAGGAGGCTGAATGGACTGATCCTGTTGCTGTGTAACAGGATACTGGTGCAGCATGGCCTACTCTGGGTCCAGTGTTATAGATTCGAGGGGCTGATTGGCCTCGAATATATTTCAGGGGCTGAACAGTGTCGTCCTATTCTGGTGTAACAGGCTCGAAGGCCTGAATATACTCCTGTTGTTCCTGTGTAACAGGCTGGAGAACGGAATGGATTCCCCCACTATCTGTGTAAATATCTTCAGTTGTTGACTCCTTCCTGTCATCTATGTTGAAATAAGACCATCCTTTATTTTTGTAAACTCCAATGGCTATTGGATCAACCTGATCATCCTTTCGTTATAAGCTAGCACCTTCATTGCAGGAATCAGCTGAGGGATCCATCTCTGAGCTGCTTCCAATATAACAACATCCTTTCTTCATTGAATAGACTAAATCTGTACACACTACTCCAGATGTGATCTCACTAAGATCCTGTACAGCAGCAGTAATGCTTTACCAGCCGGTTGTAAGGTTCCCACCCAGGTTAGAGCAGTCTCAGCTCTCTGGGGGAAATACAGAGCACTTATGAACGACCATTGTCCTTCTCTACTCCACTAGCATAACGGGAGATCTGGAGAAAATGTCACAATGATGCTTAAGAAGATCATAAATGATGTGGCGAGATGATCTCTACCATTAATCTCCCCAAATCCCACATCGTTCAGATTCTCCAGAATCTAGTAAGGTGGAGTGCAAAAACAGCAAGGAAAATGAAACATTGATGGGAGTCATATATCAAAGTGAAAGCTGCAATACAAATGCTGGACATGTTTAAAAACGGGAAATGAGATATACACATTTGTGGCTACTGCAGTAAAAACGTACTGTTTACATTATATCTAAACTGAGTTAACCCAACTGAATGCTAATGCTGAGAAAAATGGATTTCATCAGCATGTGTTAGATGATGGCATTAACATTTTGTCGAGCACTGAGCTAGAGATCAGGTTATTTAGAAATTGTTGTTGAATGATCAAAAGAACTAATTGAAAACTTTGCTGTAAAGGACCTTTTGGGAACAGTGAGCACAATGCATTGGCTTTCTTTTATGCTGTTTGAGTACACGGTAGTTTTTGTTTTATTTGAAGTAACCGTGATAAACCTGAGTCATGCAAGCCCTGAAGGTGTGAGGAGAAATTGGGGACTGCAGATGCTGCAGATCAGAGTCGAACAGTGTGGTGCTGGAAAAGCACAGTCAGGCAGCGTACTAGGAGCAGGAGAATTGACGTTTTGGGCATAAGCCCTTCATCAGGAATGAGGCTTATGGATGAAGGGGGCTGAGAGATAAATGAGAAGGCAGTGTGGCAGGAGGGAGGTAGCTAGGAATGCGATAGGTAGATGAAGGTGGGGTTGAAAGTGAAAGGTGATGAAGGGAGACAGAACGCCTCATCTACTACATACATTAAAGCCAGTGTGGTCTTCTCTACATTGGTAAGGCAGGTGGATTATTTCAGAGAACATATCTGGGATAGCCACATTGACCAACTCCACCGCCTTGTGGATGAACACTTTAACTCTCCTTTCCACTCTGCCAAGGACGTGGAGTCCTGGGCCTCCTCCATCACCAAACCCTAACCACCCGAAGCATGGATGAAGAAAGGTTCCTCTTCTACCGTGGGACCCTCCAACCACAGGGGATTAATGTAGGTTTCACCCGTTTCCCCATTTACCCTAACTCCACCTTATCCCAGTCCAATCTTCCAACTCAGCATCCTCCCCCCTTTTGAACGTTCCTATGTGTTCATCTTCCTTCCAATCAATCTGATCCACCCGCCTCTCTGACCTAACCCTTTCAGCCTCACCTTCAACTATCTATTAGATCACAGGAATCAGCTTAGAAAAATGCCAAGTACCGTAGTAAGCCAGTGGATTCAGAGAAATATTGGACCCAGCAACGGATGACCAAGAAAAGAAAATCAAAAAGCGAAAAAGCATACAAACAAAAGAAAAACATAAAGACTGCAAAAAAAAGTACATCAGTGTATGAAACAAAAATAAAAATAAGGTCAAATATGGAACAGTGGGTGTGCGGACAGAATAATTTATTGAAGACAACAGAGAAATCACAGGGAAAAGAAACAGGTTCTTTGTGTCTATCTTCAAAGCAGAATATCCAGAAATTCTCCCAGAAATACCAAGTGACCATGGGACTTGTGTTAGTAAAGTCTAAGATCATTCTTATCAGTGTTGAGGTCATGTTTTAAAAGAAAGCTGGATTGAGTATTTATAAATCTGACAGATCAGATGTACTTCATGCAAGAATTTCAGAGGAAGCAGCAATAGGCATATTGATTGCATCGCAGATTATCACGTTGTTTTCCAAAACATTCCCGAAAGATATTTAGCCAATCTGGATAAGGCAAAGGTTACAAATATTATCCAACAGTTTAAGAAAGGATGAAGATGGAGAGTGGTGAATTACAGATCAGTAACTTGTCATCCGCGGTCGGGTGTCTGTTGGGCTCGATTATAAAGAACGTGTTCCTGGATATATAGAAGGTCATGGGAAAACTGGGGAGGATGATAATGTATCGATGAAACGAAAACCATAAGTGGCAAACATTTTTTGGAATGGTTTGAAGATGATTCTTGTGGACGTAGGCAATGAGGAGCTAATGGATAACGTATCGTTGGATATTCAAGAATATCTTTTTTAAGAACTCTCTCACGAACATCACAAGAAAAGTTAAAGTAAAAGGAATTGGGAAGAATTGGGCGGCACACTGGCACAGTGGTTAGCACTGCTACCTCACAGCGCCAGAGACACGGATTCAACTCCTGCCTCAGGTGACTGACTGTGTGGAATTTGCACATTCTCCCCGTGTCTGTGTGGGTTTCCTCCAGGTGTTCCGGTTTCCTCCCACAGTCCAAAATGTGCGGGTCAGGTGAATTGGCCATGCTAAATTGCCCGTAGTGTTAGGTTAGGGGTAAATGTAGGGGTATGGGTTCGTTGCGCTTCGGCGGGTCGGTGTGGACTTGTTGGGCCGAAGGGCCTGTTTCCACACTGTAACGCAATGTAATCTAAACACAAGCAAATAGGAAACGAAAAATTAGGTTTACATTCATGTGAATGTAATTGAAATATAGAAGATGCCATGCGCCAGCTGCACAGAGTGTTGCTGAGACTAAACTGAGAGTATTGTGTACCATTTGGAGTCCCAATCTAAGATAGAATATACTACAGACGAACTGCAAAAGGTATTCTCCAGATTAATCCCTAAAATGGCAAGATTGTCTGATGTGGAAACTCAGCCTGTGATCTCGAGTTTCAAAAGATGAGAGGTGATTTTAGTGAAACTTAGAAACATAGAGGGGAGAGAACAACCGAGGGACATGGAGAAGTGCAAGCAGGAGAGATGAGGGAGAATCCAATGATTTATTCTACACGGACAAGTAGAACAGAATAATCAGCAACAGTGTCCAATAGAAACCAAAGGGGCAATCTGTGCGTCAACCCGGAGAACATTGATAGATTGTTACATGTAAACATCACAGCTGTTTTACTTGGGAGAAGGAGGATGCAGGTACAGAATTCGAGAAGATGGACTGGAAAGCTCTTGAAAAGAGTTTGATGTAAAATACGAGCGGCGGTTTGAGGCTTTGTCTGGTATAAAATTGGACCAATCTGCAGGTCTGGATACTGTTGGAGTCAAGGGAGGAAAGACGCTGACTGGAAATTTTAATTAGAATCTGACAATAGGGTAGGTGCCAGAGGACTGGAGAACAGCTATTATGATTGCACTTCGCAGTAAGGGTGGTAGAGATAGACCAGGAAACTATAGATGAGCGAGTATTAAATCACTGTTCGGGAAACTACTGGAGAAAATAGAGAAGGAGACAATTGAACTCCAATCAGAATGGCAAGGTTTGATCAGGGATAATCATCATGACTTTATCAGAGTGAAGTCACACTAATGGAGTTGATTTAATTAGTTTGAGGAGGTCGCTTATTTAGTTTTGATGCAATGCCTTTGACAAAGTTCCGCACGGGAAACTGAAAAAAAAAGTAAAATCTCACAGTATCAAGGATAACTTGAAAAGTTACAGCGAAAATTGTCTTGGTGTCAGGAGGCAGAGGGTGGTGGGAGAAGGCTGTTTGTGTGACTGGAGACCAGAGTCCCCTGGTGTACCACAGGGATCAGTGCTGTGTCCCTTATTGTTTGTAGCATTCATCAATGGTACAGATGTGAATCTGGAGGGCGAGTGAGTGGAGGGTGGGAGTTGTAATAAGCAAGTTTGTGTTTGACACAAAGATTGGTCATGTGGTTGGTAGTGAGGAGGAAGTTCTGGTTTTAAAGGAAAATACAAGTGGAATGATCAGATGGGCAGATCAATGGCAGATGGAATGTGATCCTGATAAATATGAGGTGATGTGCTTTGGAAGGAGGAACCAGACATGGGGTGTACACAATGATTGGCAGCACACTAGGGAGCTCACAGGGTGTTTCTCCACACATCCCTGAATGTGACTGAACAGGGTAACGGACTAGTTAAGAATTGAACCTTGGGTGTCGCGTTTATTAATCAGGGAGTAGATTATAAGTGTTATACAGGGCTTGGTTTAGTCCATGATGGACGACTGTATGTCGTTCTGGGAGCCTCGTTATAAGGAAGGATGTGATTGTACTGGAGGGGTTTGCAAAGGAGATTCACCAGGATGTTCCCTGGGATGGAGCATATCAGCTATGGAGAGAGGCTAGAGAAGCTCGGGTTGTTTACTTTTGACAGAGAGGCTGAGGGGGATGTCATTCAGAAGGATAAGTTAACAAGGGGCATCGACAGGGTGGACAGACAGCAACTGTTCCTTTTAGACAGAGGGTCAAGAACAAGGGAGCACACTTTAAAGTGAAGGGTTTGAGGTTCAGAGAGGATTTAAAGATGACTTTTTCTTCACCCAGAGGGTATTGGGGTCTGGAAAGTACTTTCTGAGAGGGGAGTTATCAAGGTTAACCTCTCAACTGTTAAAAGTACTTGGACAAGCACTTGGAAGTGCCATAACATTCCAGGCTATGAACCTTTTGTCGGAAAGTGGAACTAATATAGATCGTGCTGTATTTCTGTTGGCACAGAGACTATGCTCCTGTGAGTGTATGATGTGGAAGGTCAATGATTGAGCAGCTTAACACAAGAATTGATGGGTTTCTGAAGATAATGTTCCCAAAGGTTATAAGAATGAACTGTTAAGCTTGTCAAATTATGTCAATGTGAGAAGTATGAAAAAAAAGTGCAGGTTTTTTCCAGTTTGAAACCAGAGAATGGAGAATGGGAAACAGGGAAATGGCAAAACTATGAATCCACTACTTCAGTTCTGTCTTCACAGAACTTTCTGACAATACCAGGAAAACCAGGTCTGGCATGGAAAATGAAATAGTACATGGAACATAGAACATAGTAAGTAAATCGTTTGGGAGAAATTATTGGGACTGAAAGTAATGGTCATAGACAACACTAACACAGGTTTATGAAATGGGAATTATGTTTGAGAAACAGATTGGGAGACAAATGAAAGAGAAGCAATGGATGTAAAACATGTGGATTTTCAGAAAGATTTTGGTAAAGTTCCAAGCCTAGTTTGCAAAATCAAATCTTCGTGAATTGGGGTGAATATATGGCCATGCTTTTAGAATGGGACAGCTGGCAGGAGACAGTGAATAGAAATAAACAGACTTGTGAAGCAACAGCCTGACATTGTATTTAAGGTCTGATTCTGTGAGTATGACTATATCACTGACACCCCATCACCTTCCCCGGATATCTCCTCTCTCACCAGCAGGATAGACAAAGCAGAAGTGGTGGCACCGTGGGATACAGTTGGAAGGGAATTGTTCTGGGAGTCCTCAACAGTGACTCTCTATCCCATGAAGTCTCATGGCGTTAGTTTACACATGGGAAAGGAAACCTCCTGCTGATTATCATGTACCAGCCTCTCTCAACTGATGAGTCAGTACTCCTCCAAGCTGACCAACACTTGGAGGAAGCACTGAGGGTGGCAAAGGCACAAAATGTACTCTGGGTTAGGGACGTCAATGTCCACAAAAAGAGTGGTTCAGCAGCAGCATTACTGATTGAGCTGGTTGGGTCCGAAAGGATATAACTTCTCGACCCGGTCTGCGGCAGGTGGTGAAGGAACCCACAAGAGGGAAAAGCCATATTTGACCACAGCCTTACTAATCTGCCAGCTGCAGAAGTATCTGTCCATGACAGTATCGGGTAAGAGTGACCACTGCATAGTCATTGTGGAGATAAAGTCACACTTGCATATTGAGAATAACCTCCACCATTTTAGGTGGCACTGTCACCATGCTAAATAGGACAGACTTTGAACAGATCTAGCAGCTCAAGTCTGGGTTTCGATAATATGTTGTGGGTCATCAATAGCAGCAGAATTGTACTCCAGCACAACCTCATGGCCTGGCGTATCCTCCTTCCAACAATTACCATCAAGCCAGAGGATCAACCTTGATTCAATGGAGTGTGTAGGAGGGCAGGAGCAGCACTGGGAATACCTGAAAATTAGGTGTCTGCCTGATGAAGTCACCAACCATGACTACCTGTGTGCCAAACAGCATAAGCAGTTAGTCATAGACAGAGCTAAGTGATCCCACAAGCAACGGTGCAGATCTAAGCTCTGCAGTCCTTCTACTTCTAGTAGAGAATAGTTATGGACAATTAAACAAGTCATCAGAGGAGAACATTCCACAAGTATCCCCATCCTTAATGATGGAAGAGCCTAGCACTTCAGTGCAAAAGATAACGTTCATGCATTCGCAACAATCTTCAGTCAGAAGTGCTGAGTGGATGATCCATCTCGGCCTCCTCCAGTGGCCCTCAACAATTCAGTTACCAGTCATCAGCCAATTTGATTCACTCCACACGATATTCAGATTCAGTTGGAGACACTGGATAACTCAAAGGGTACATACCCTGACAACATTCTGGCAATAGTACTGAAACGTTGTTCTCCAGACCTTGTCACTGCCCTCACCAAGCTGTTCCAATACCGTTACAACAACGTTTCCCCGATTACATGGAAAATTACCCCAAGTATCTCCTGTGTATAAAAAGCAGACCAAATCCAATCCGATCAATACCACCGCATCAGTCTACTCTTGATCATCAGTAAAGTGGTGGAAGGTCTCAGTGCTTTTAAGCAGCATCTGCTCAGCAATACCCTGGTTAATGACGCCCAGTTTGGGCTCCACCAGGGCCATTCAGCTCCTGACCTCATTACCATGGTTCAAACATGGACAACAGAGCTGAATTCCAGAGGTGGGGTGAGAGTGATAGCCCTTTAAAACAAGGCTGTCTTCGACCAAGTGTGGCATCAAGGGGCTTTAGCAACACTGGAATCAATGGGTATCAGGGGCAAACTCCCCGCTGGTTAGAATCATACCTGACACGTAGGAAGATGGTCATGGTTGATAAAGGTCAGTCAACTCAGCTCCAGGATAAATCTGTAGGAGTCCCTTGGGCAGTGGCCTAGGCCCATACATCTTCAGGGCTGCTTCATCAATGACATTGCCTCCATTTTAAGGTCAGAAGAGGAGATGTTTGCCAATGATTGCACAATCTTCTGCAACATTTGTGGCTCCTCAGATACTGAAGCAGTCCATGTTCAAATACAACAAGATCTGGACAGTATCCAGGCTGACAAGTGGCAAGTAATAGTCACGTCACACAAATGCCAGACCGTGAACATCACCACTAAAATACAATCTAACCTGCCCCTTGGCATTCAATGGTGTTACTATCACTGAATCCACGGTGGACTGCAGCGGTTCAACAAGGCAGCTCACCACCACCTTCTCAAGGGGCAACCAGGAACAGGCAATAAATGCTGGCCCAGCCAGTCACACCCAGATTCAGGAAATAAATATCATTTTAAAAAAATAACAGAGGAAGGTTTCTGGGATATCACAGAGATCGGTGCTCAGGTCCCAGTTGTTCACAATACCCATTAAACATTTGGTTGCAGGAATCAAATACAATATATCCCAACCTGCTGATAGAACTAAAGGATGTTGGATTGCGAGTGGGTGAGGAGGTTGTAAAAAAGCTTCAAGGTGACTAAGACAAGTGGAGTGAATGGGCAAATATGTGGCAGATGGAGAGCAAGGTGGGTTGAGGTGACAGTGTGCCCTTTGGTGGGAACAAGAGATTGGCAGCTTTTCGTTTGAAAAGGGATTGTTTGAAACATGTTGATCTGAAAAGCGACGTATGGGCCTTTTTGTTGTTTCCTTCTGCGCGGCCCTTCGAGGTCCCTGCAGCACAGTGAGGTCTGAACCCACAAGGCAATACTGGGAATGGCATTCACACACTGCCCAGTGTACATAGACTTACCAAGTGGGGATCTGTAACATTGCAAAGGATCTGGATCTCCCTGTAGACCAGTCACTGAAAGCAATATTGCAGGAGCAAGAACCAGATCGGAAGATCAATGATGTGCTGACCTTCATTTCAGGGGGATTTGAGTCCAGGGGTAAGCGTGTCTTACTGCAGCTGTAGAGAGCTTTGGTGTGACCCTCTCTCAAACACTGTGCAGTATTCTGCAGATTTGGTCTCAGTACATAATAAAGGACAAACCTGACATTGAGGGAGAGCAGTGAAGGATGACCAGACCGATCTTTGTGATGACAGGCTTGCTGTGGGAGCAGAGTTTAGGGCGACTGGGCCTGTATTCCATGGGGATTAGGAAAATGGGTGGAGATCTCAGTGAGATATATAAAGATCTGACAGGGTGAGATGGATTGGAACCAGGCATAATAATTCGCCTGGCTGTGGTGTCTGAAACAAGGGTCCACAGTATTAGGTACAGACAGACCATTCTGCAATGAGATAACAATAAATGTCTGCACTCAGCAACTGGTGAACCTGGGGAATACACTCGAACCTGGAAGCCAAGACACTGAATATAAATTTAGGATTTAGAGACAGTAAAGGAATGGTGGGAGAGAAGGAGAACGATATGGAAATAAAGAGCCAGGTATCATTATATTGAATTGGGTAGCAAACTCGACAGACCAAATGGACTACTGCACTTCCTACTTTATAGCTTCCCACAGTTAATCACATTAAGGGATGTGTACAGTGTGTGGAAAAAGTGCATTGTATACATATTTGAACATGAACTGGAAT
Organism: Chiloscyllium punctatum; assembly: GCF_047496795.1. Classification (NCBI taxonomy): domain Eukaryota; kingdom Metazoa; phylum Chordata; class Chondrichthyes; order Orectolobiformes; family Hemiscylliidae; genus Chiloscyllium; species Chiloscyllium punctatum. The sequence goes on from NW_027309960.1 coordinate 146,585, forward strand.
GGGGAAGGCTCAATATGTTGTATAGCCTACTCCATTTCCGATGTTTCTATGTAGTCTGTAAATGTTGTCATAAGCTCTCAGATGTTAGGAATGAGGTCACTGCAGTGTCAACAGGACTGTGTTTCTCATTCCCTTTTTCCGATACTGAGGCTGGGGCCGGGTGTTCTGTCCGGCTTTATCCTTTAGAACTCGGAACAGTTTGATGCAATAGAATGTCTTTTTTGGCGGATTCAGAGACCATTGAAGAGTTTATCACATGTGTGTGTGTCTGCAGTCACGTTTAGGCCAGACGAGGAAAGCACGGGAGATTTACTTTCTGAAAGTACATTTGTGAAGCAAATTGGTGTTGACAATCGACATTGGCTTGAAGGTCACTATTTACGGACACCAGATTTTGCATCTTAATATTTTGTCAATTGTGTTTAACTTACACCAGCTGTCAGAGCATTAGCCTGGTCTGGTTTAGTAATCCAGTGACCTTTCCACAGCAGCACCATCTCTACATGGGGACCTATCTGAAATTGTACTGAGCAGGTTATGTCTGTGCTGCTTGATAATTCTGTCAAAAAGAACTCCCACCAATGTGACTGTCGAGGTGGGACTGAGGCGGAGGTAACTGGCCAGATTGTAATTATAATCCTCTTAGGAACTGGACATAGTTGAGTAATTTTCCACATTACCAGGGCGATGTCAGAGTTAGAGCTGGAATGAAAGAGCTTCCCCAGGGACACGGCTTGTTGTGCAGCACAAGTCTTCAGTCCTATTACAGGAATGGGGTCAGGGACCATTGCCTTTTTCGTACGTACTGTGTTCAGCTGTTTTTTCATGTCACGTACAGCAAAATGAATTGGTTGAAGACTGGCATCTGTGATTCTGTGGGTATCATGGCGAGGGTGAGGTGGATCATCAACTCAACACTTCTGGCTGAGGGTGGTGCAGACACCACATCCTGGTCTTTTACACTGATCTGCAGAGCTGTTCGATTACTGAGGATGGGGATATTTGTGGAGCCCTTTGCTCCAGTCATTTGTTTAATCATCCATCACCATTTATGTCAGAATGTGACAGGATTGCGGAGCTTCGATCAGATCTGTTGGTCAAATGTGGTAGCTTTAATGGGTTCACGTCAGGTTTAGGTTCACGTGGTTCTGACCCAGTCATGTTCACCCGCAGTCATTACTGAAATATAGATCATATTGATGGTAATGGCAGACTGAGGAAATTATTCGAGGCTAAAAGTTACAGGTTGTAGTTGAATGCTGTTTTGCTTCTGCTGCTGTAGTCTACAGCACTACATAAGTACGCAGTTTTGAGCTGCAATATCTGCAATGCAATTCTGCTGTCTATCCCTTAGTTCACATCGAGACCCATTCACCCATCAGTCATGTACTCAGTGACCTACTCTGGTTTCTGATGTGGTAACACTTCCATTTTCATACTGCCATTCTGCTGAGGGTCTCTTCCCGGGTCATGCTTTCAATCTGACACATTCTTCAAAACCAATTAACTGTTTTTAATTCAATTGTTTAATTCATCTGAATCTTTTTCCTTGAGTAATACCATTTTCTGTGTTTAAAGTGAATGTGTTTCCTCTGTTTCTCTCCCTGACCATGATTAAGAGCTCTGCAGTGACAGTGATGCCAGCCTTATGTAGTTTCCGAGCCAATGAATTCTCTGGATTCCCAATCATCTTCACCACATTGTATGTTTCCTCTTTTGGTTTGATGCCTTATTACTCATGGTTACCTTGTCCTGCCATGAGTATGTTTCATCACCTTTGGGAGAATTTCTGATATCCTCCAAAATATCCCCAGAAATTCCTGCTTTTGCTGGGCTCCCCTTCCAATTAACTCTGGCCAGCTCCTCCCACATGTCATTGTAGTTACATTGTTCAATTATAATCACATTACATCAAGAAGAGACCAATAGATATAAACCGAAAGAAGGAGCTTTGAGAGAGGAGACGCAAAGAATAATTGGTAAATTTCTTAACAAGATACAAAGAGAGAAAGAGCGAGACAACATAGATGAGGAAATGTGAAAAATGAGAAAACTAGATCATCGAAAGAAGTAGATGCACATCCCTTAATGTTTTGGCAATTCCTGTGTACTGTGGTCCTTTGTATAGGGCATGGACAACAGAGTAACGTGTTCAATTGCTGGCTCTGATGCCAGACTTTTTATCTCCAATAATATGACAGACACTAGCTTTGGAAAGTATCCAACAGGCCAATTTATTGAATTCTGGTAGAAAGGGGATTAACTGAAATAAGTTGGGACACCGGAAGCAAGAATTTATAACACATCCTGATAAGAATGAGAGATTGGAGTGGAGAATTCCAGAAAAACAGGGAACGTTGAGGGAAGGGGTACATTTCATTTTAGATGAGAATCAAATGATGTTTTAATGTTTTATAAATTTTATACATCATATGCATCACTTTTTGTTAACTGTGTCTCCGTTGTTCATTTAGAATGTGTTGTGCACATATGACAAATGTTACTTATCTGCACACACACATTATTTAAACAGTGTATATAAAATCATTTTTCCGCCATTGAATTGATCCTGTTGTTGTGTTACCAGGATACATGAACACCAACTGGCCACCAAAAGACATGACCCATTATCACTATGTTCCATACACACAGGTAAAGAAGGGCACCACTTTGATTGGGACAATGCACACACATACTAAGACACGCAAGGACGTTCTTAGAGGAATGCCATTCTGACCAGAAGTCCATCAATAAACGCATCAATTTAGATCCTATCTACCTTCTCTTGTAAAACAAAAGAACTGGAAATGACATCACCCACCTTAAGAACCCAAGACCTATAAAGAGAGAGGCGCGACATACCACCAGCACTTCAGCAGAGACTCTCACTGATGATGTTACCTAGTCATAGTGTCCAATCGTCAGAAAACAAACCTTCAAGCACAGCGAGCTAACTTGCAGACATACAAACTGTTATTTTTCTTTTATTAGTGGAATTTGGGAGTTCTTTGTCACTCATGTATTAACAGATTACGAGGTGAGGTGAGCTTTTTGGGTTTGTGGTTTGAATTAACAGAAGTGCTCGACATAGATGTCTCCACACTTTGGGGCCCTGCCGTATGGGACTTGGACAGATTTGAACAGATTTCAGGTACAAAATATCCCATCAAATTCCAACACGTTGCAATTAGTGACCGAGATCTTCAAATAAAACCGGTCGGAAAATCTGTTTAATTTTGTTTACTGCTGGTGGTTTAAATTAAAAGTGAGGGAAAAGGCTTTTAACATTACTAAAGGGGTTCCCAAATTTGCCAAGAAAGTTTAGAAAGACAAAAGGAGGACATTTTTTAGAATTAGCAAATAGGTTGAAATTGGGTTGAACCAGGGAAAAAAGGAAAGCTGAAATTGTAATGGAGTTGGTAAAGCACTTTGATGTATCAGAGAAATAGACAAGTGCAGTCGAGTTAGATAAAACTTATATTGCAAATATGGCAACTGAAGTTAGAAGATAAAGAAAGAGACGGAAACAGAGAGAGAAAAAAAGTGAAGGAGAGGAAAAAGAAAGAGAGAGAGAATTTGAGATTCAGAAGTTGGGAATTAGTCAAGAAAGTTAAATTAACAGGATGGAGATGAAGGGAGAACATCGGGATGTATACAACTATGTTAGCGCCTTGCCATATTTCGGTGAGAAAAATGTCAAAACCTTTTTTATTTCATTTGAAAAAAATGGCTAGGCAGATGACGTGTCCAGTGAACTTGTGGGTAATGCTCGTTCAGACTAAGCTGGTGGGCACAGCTGGTGAGGCATGTGCAGCGCTGTCAGATGAGGGGTCAAGAGATTATCAAGATGTCAAATTGGCTATTTTGATTGGTTATGAATTGGTACCAGAAGCATATAGACAGAGGTTCATAAAATAGAGACGGAACCAGGTCAGACTTATGTTAAGTTTGAAAGAATTAACTACAGTCATTTTGACAGATGGGTGCTGGACATAAAAATAGATAAGACCTGTGAGGCTCGAAGGGAGATTATTATGCTGGAGAAGTTGAAAGACTCACTTCCAGAGATGGTAAAAATTCATGTGCACGAACAGAAAGTTCAAGAAGCGAGAAGCGCGGCAGAAATGGCAGGTATATATACATTGGTGCATGAGATGAAATTTAGCTTCCAGGAGAATTTTCATGCTATGAGGGATAGAAATTGGGAGAAGGGAAGTTCACACATTACAAAGCGAACAGTATCGCACAATAGTTTACCACAGATGAAAAAAGAAGCCCAAAGGGGTTCAAAGGAGGTGAAAGGCCTCAGGTGTTCTCAGTATAAGGGAGTGGAACACATAAAAGTACAGTGCTGATGGTTTAAGAAGGGCACTGGGAAAAGGTGTTTTCATTGAAGTAAGCTGGGACACACTGTGGTGGTCGTTGAAGGAAGGCACTTTGGGGAAAGATGCGGTAGAAGAGGCTAAGCCCAGTGGCATTAGTGAAACTGGTAAAGGAGACCCCAAGTAGAGCGAGGAGCTGCAGGAGAGTGCACAGCCGAGGCAGGGTATAGGTATGGAGTCAGTACCTGATCTCTGAAAGAATTCGCCTCAGTAGATAAAGTTTACTTAGAAAGATCAGGGGGAGAAGGACAATAAGTTATAATTTTGTGAGATATGGGATCTGCTCAATCTCTAATAGTTGAGAAGTGAGGCGCCGGAAAAGCACAAAAGATCAGGCAGCATCCGAAAAGCAGAACAATCGAATATCAGGCAGAAACCGATTGTCAGGAATGTGGTGGGGGGACAATGGGGCTGAAAGATAAATACGAGGGTAGTAGCTGGGCTGGTGGGAGGGTCACTGGGAAGGCGATAAGAAAATGTAGGTGGGAGTAATAGTGATATGTCGGTTGGGAGGGTGGAGTCGGTAGGTGGGAAGGAAGCTGGCCAGTTCGGGCAGTTCAAGAGGGCAGTGCTAGATTGAATGGTTCAATCTGGCAGAGGTTGGCGGAGGGGAGATTTGGAATTTGGTGAAGTCAACGTTGATGATGGTTCTAGTATGAGGGTTCTAGTTGTCCTACCACCTATCCACAACACCCTCCTCTCCGACCTATCACCATCACACCCCACCTGCGTCTACCTATCGCCTTCCAAGCTATCTTACACCCAGTTCACTTCCCAATCTCCTATTTATTTCTCGGCCCCCTTTCCCCTCCCTTACCCCATCTCCCACATTCCTGATGAAGAATTTATGCCTGAAACGTCAACTCTTCTGCCCCTCGGATGCTGCCTGGTTGGCTATGCTTTTCCAGCCCCACACTTTTCCACTCTCACCTCCAGCATCTGCAGCCCTCACTTTCTCTCGGCCTCTAATAGTGAGAGATGAAAGTATTTTCACTCTTTCTGACATATTATTCAAGATCGTAACAATTTGTGGAATGGGGTTAGAAATTAAGTATTCCCTTGTGTAACATCAGGATGGAATGCCAATTCAAGGTTGGGGAAGTAACAGTGACAGTGAGTAACAGAGTGTCATTTCCAGGAATACAGTTTATTCTTGTGAACGATTTAACAGGATCCAAGGTGGGAGTGGCACCCCTTGTATTGGAGAAGGCAAAAGGAAAACGAGGGAATTGGGGAGTTAAAAGAAAAATACCCAGGATTTTTCCAGACTGTGTAGTAACAAGATTCCATTGTCTTAAGTTAGAGCAGGATGGAAAACCGTAATAAAATGCCAAAGGAGTTGATGTGCAGTGAACTGACCCCCTGTTTGATGTCACGGTGCAGGAAAAACCTGAACAGGCAGAGGATCAGGCAGAGGTGTTTAGTCCAGAAAGGCTAATGGACTTACAACTTTATATACACACACATTCACACACACATACACATGCACACACACAGAAAAGGAATCAAAATATATTGTCGAACGTTGTTAACTTAAAGATAGAATGCTAAAATTAAAATGGAGACCCCGATAGGTTAGTGCAGAAGGGAAATGGGCCGAAGTGCACCAGATTGTTTTAGAGGTAGCGTACAGTGTTACAGGTAGCACATAAACTAACAGCAGGCGGTCACCTAGGTGTACAGAAGAATCAGGTTAAGGTACAGAGGCATTTCTAGTGGCCTGGAATGCACACAGACGTGGTTATTATTTGACGTACATGTCAAACATTCTAAATGGTAGGTACGTCACAGGCAGTAATAAAGCTAGAACCTTTGTTACCAATTCCTGCATTCGAAGAACATTTCAGGTAGGTTATGATGAGTTGTGTAGCTCCCCTATCTAAAATAAAAGTGGAAACTAATATTTGCTAGCAATAATGGATGTGTCTACCAGATTTCCAGAGGAAATTCTATTATGGAGTGTTAAGGTAAAAAGGGAGGTGGAGGAGTTGGTAGCTTTCTTTACTCACTGTGGGCTACCCAGAGAGATTCAGTCAGACCAAGGTTCTCAATTTACCAATCAGCTGTTTAAGGAAGTCATGGATAACTTAGGCATACAGCAGTTTAAATCAAGGTCGTCCCATCCTGAATCCCAGGGAGCCTTGTAAAGTTGTCATCAGACGCTGAAGACCATATTAACAGCGTACTGTCAGGATTGTTTGCCATTGGACAAAAATTATTTGCCCGAAATAAATCTACTCAGTTTACTTCCTTTGAGTTAATATTTGAAGTGAGAGGTCCTTTGGAATTAATTGAATATAAATTGACAGTACCGAAGTCAGAGATCTCACACTCGGATTATGTATATTAGGTGAGGGAGAGATTAGATGGAGTAGGTGAGTTAGCTCAACAGCACCTGAAGGGCACAGCATAAAATGAAGCACGTGGCAGATACAAACTCTGAAATTTTGACGATTTCCTGTGGGGATGACGTATTAGTATTGTTACCAGTGATAGGAATTCCCTTCAAAGCCTGGTTTAGTGACTCAGGAACAGAGGTATGGTCAGATAAACAAATTGCGTAGTTTATCTGTATGATGTAGTGACCTTTACAACTGATTGAAAGCTCACATGTTACAGTTGGCAGAGGATGTTGAACGATTACAAGAAGCAAACTTGGTAATAAATTTAAAGAAAACAGAATTCGCGAAGGCAGTGGTGACGTTCTTGGGACATTACATTGGACATGGGAGGTTGACCCCATGGAAAACAAAGACGAAGGGCTTTGAGGAATTTCCACGACCGTCCTCGAAGAAAGAGGTGCTTCAATTTTTGGAACTGATTGGATTCTATCGGAAGTTTGTTCCAAATTTCAGCAGCGTATTGGCACCACTGATGGACTTAGGAAAGAAGAACACAGAATTGTGGTGGACAGAACAATGCCAGGAGGTATTTGAGAATTTTAAAGCAGGATTAATTACCGCACCAGTTTTAGCTATACCAAATATTCTGAAACCCTTTGAAAATTTTATTTGCTTCTAGTGACTTAGGGATTGGAGATGATTTGATACAGAAAGGTTATGATGGATTTGAGTGGCTAATTGGCTACTTGTCGAAAAACGCAATATCCACCAGAAAGAAAAATACAACATTCTCCATTATTGAAAAAGAATGATCAAGTTTTGCACTGACCTGACAATATTTTATTGTTTATGTGACAAATAAATTTTCGGAGATGGTTGTGGACAACGACAAACCTCTCACGTTTTTTTGGAATATTTAAAGACCAGAATATGAGAGTGTTTCATTGGAGTCTTATCACACGAACTTTAAACTTACAAAATGTACATGCTGTGGGTCCTAAAATGTGATCGCAGATGTGTTATCGCGGATTTAAAGGAAAACGTTTAGATAAGATTTGACTTATTCCAGTTTAAATAGGTGTACAAAATTAACATGAATGACATAATTGAGATTAATAATTTTGTATTTCATAATAATAGGATTAAGAATTAGAGGAAAAGAAACGAAGCCATCTTTTCATTCTGATCGTTCTTTTGTTTTCTGAAGGAGGGAGGTCTTATGAAGCCGAAAGCATGTCAGTTCACTTTAAGACAGAAAGGGTTTTGTTGAATAGAAAGTACAGCACAGATGCCAGCTAAATGTCAGATTGTTCCATATGTCACAATTAGCTGGGAAATGGAGACCTGAGTTTTGGTTGCTGTTTTGACAACAATTCAAATACAACCAAAGATTTTTAAATAACGTTCAGGATACCAGAAGCCAACGGAACTTGAATATTATTGTTTGGACATCTGGAAAGCAATCAAATTATGAGAATTGTTGTATCATGGGGAGTATATAAACCAGCATTTGAACTCTAGAGGGAGAGCCGCTGCCATCCAACAGCAGAGTAGCTGCTGTAGAGCAGGAGTGCTAACTGGCCATCTCAAACACTCTCTATCAAAGATACATGTTCATGTAAAACATACTTGCAATAAAACAAAGACCCACGAAGATCAGCAGCTGGAAGAATGAACACAGTGTGAAAGATAGAGACTGTGTGGTCTTGAGATTGTAATGTTTAATATGTTGGCTTTTGGAACAGAATATTTTTCCAGAGTCAGAGTCAGATAGTAAGTAGCTAAGAAAAGAGGGGCTTGTATTTGTGAATAGCTGTTGTTTAGTGTTCACTATTAAAGTTAAGAAACTAACTTGCTAATTTTTGTTTAAATAGTGGAATGTAAGAGATCTGTGTCACTCATATTTTAACAGACTACGAGGTGAGGCCAGCTTTTCTGGTGTTTGGTTTTAATTAACAGAGGGGTTTCGACTCTACGTTGTAAATGTCCATCCACGCTAACCCCAATTCCCTGCAGTTGGCCCATATCCTTCCAGTCCTTTCCTATCCACATATTTATCCAAATGTTTTTGAAACGTTGTTAATGTAACCCCCTCAACCACATCTGCTGGCAGCTCATCCACGTACCAGCCTCTGTGTAAAGAACTGGCCCCTCAAGTTCCCTTTTATTCCTTCCCCTTTAACCTTAAACTGATCCTCTCTCGTCCTCGATTCTCTAAACCTTGGAAAATGACTGAGAGCATTAACCATACCATCATGATCTTTTTCAGCTCTATAAGGACTCCTTCAATCTTGTACATGCTAAAGAAAAGGTCCTAGCTTGTCCAAACTCTCACTATAACTCAGACCATTGGGTCCTGGCAACGTCCTTGAAAATTTCTTCTGCACTCTTTCTAATTTAATAACATCCTCCCTGTAACAAGGTGACAAAACTGAATACTATACTCTCAGTGCAGCCTTATCAAAGTCCTGTGTAACTGCAACATAAATTCACAACTTCTATACTCAATTTCCTACCTGATGAAGGCTAGTGTGCGAAAAGCCTTCTTCACTGCCCTGCCTACCTGTGACTCCACTCTCAGAGAACCATGCACCTGAACACCGAGGTCTCTCTGCCCACTACACACTTGAAGATCCTCCCATTCACCATGAGACTCCTACCTTGATTTGAGTTCCCAAAATGTAAGACATCAAGCATCTATATTAAATTCCATTTGCCATTTCTCTGCCCATTTACCACCTGATTAAGGTCCTGCTGCAATTTCTGATAAACTTCCTCACTGATCATGCTCCCACTTATTTTAGTGTCATCTGCAAACTTACTAATCATACCTTGTACATTCTCAACTAATTCATAGATAACAAACAGCTATGGACCCAGCCTCCAGTCTGACAAGCATCCTTCCACTGAACCCTCTCTGCCTTTTACCATCAAACCAACTGTGTATCCAATTTGCCAGTTCCCCCAGCATTCCACGTGGTGTCCCCTTCCAGAGCAGCCTGCCGTGTGGGACCTTATCAAAGGCCTTACTGAAATCCATAGAGACGATGTGTACCGCTCTGTCCTCATCAACCTTCCTGGTCACTTCATCAAAGAACTCTAACAAATTTGGGAAGTATGATCTCCCACTCACAAATCTATGCTGACTGCTCTGACTCGAACCCTGTGTTAGTAATGGGTGCAGTCAATGGTATGCTGTCCTTCATTGTAAGATGATTCGAGTACATAAGTAAAGCCATCTTCCTGCTGTTGTAGAGCCTTGCTGAGAGAGCATTAGGGGCACTCTCTACAGATTTGATGTCCTTTGTAAGGAATGATCTTCTTACCACAGACACCAGTGATGGTAACATGAGGATAGAGTAAAGAAGCTAAGTGTTTAACCTGTAGAGTTGTGAGAGACAAAGAAATGGTGACGCTGAAACACGAGGAGTGGCAGCGATCACTTATTTCCAAAAGAGACATTGATAGGGAGAGAAATTCCATACTTTACCCAGGATTGATTGGTTTGATTTATTGTCACGTGTACCTCAGTACAGGGAAACACTTTGTTTATGAGCAGTGGGGTCAGGTCATCGTAAGCATGGCCAGACAGATCATAGGGTGGAAATAGACTTGGATCAAGTAAGGCATACAGGTTACACTGCACAGGACATGCACTAGTCAAGGTCAACATGAACAAGATCACCATTATTTGAACTTAGAGAGTCCATTCATCAATCTAACATGGCTTTCCGAATAGTTTATATGCCTTTACTAACTCTCCCCACGTTATTGTGCAGTCGGCGTGTGAACCCGTACTGAATGCCAGGTTGCTCACAATCCCCAACAACAACCACAATACCTTCCATCTGAACCAGGTAACCATTCCCACCAGCTTCTGCCCTACATAGTGAACACCAGGCTGGCTTCTCGAAGATGGAAGGTGCCTTCTTGAGACTTCACACAAGACATATGGCTTCCCTCCTCACCATGTTAAAGTCCTACATGTGTATCATGAGCAACGGAGCCAAGAGGAACAACGTGGAACAGTCTGTCTGTGCAGCCTCTGCTCCAATTGTTCATCATGTAAGAGCATCAATCTGGAGACACTTTAGACTGCCGATGCTGGAGATCAGAGTAGAGCGTTGATTGCTGGAAAAACACAGCAGGTCAGGCAGCATCCGAGAAGCAGGAGAATCGACGTTTCAGAATAAGACATTAATCAGGAATCAGCATCAATGACCACATTCTGCCCCCGTGTAAGTGCATTGAGGTGGGAATGGCCTCCTGCTGTTCCTGTATAAGTGACTCAAGGGGCTGATTGGCATCTTCCTCGTCCGATTGGACAAGGCCAAGGGCCTGACTGGGTTACCCCTGGTACCTGTTTGACAGGTCGATGTACTGACAAGTCTGATGATGCTGGAGCTTTAAGAGGTTATTTTGTCCTGGATTTTTTAAAGAGAGAGATTGAACAATCATTACCAAGCTGGTTAGTTAAGACCACTTGAGTAACAGCTCGGGGAGGCCTTAGGTTAATTTTAATGCAGCCTGAATGAGTGTGGCCAGCTCTCACAGGTTAGGATCTCTGGGTTTTGGTTTCTCAGTAACATCAGAAACTATTGGGGTCTCCACAGAGTTGGAAGCTTTGGGGAATGTCTCCTGACTGCTACTCTCTCTGAATTTTCTCTTGATGCTGTCACATTGCATCTGGAACAGACACTTTAGATTCCCTTTAAAATAAGAAAACATTAGAGTCTACGCTACCGGCTTCAAATATTTTCGAGGGGCTCTGGTGGTCCATCACACTAGACTCCTTCTCTTCCTGAGTAATAGGCCGGAGGTACTGAGTGGGCGGTCCCTGTTCTACTCCAATAATATCAATGTGCTGAATGGCTTCCTCATATTCCTGTGAAACTAGCGTGAGGTGCTGAATGAACTCTTGTTTTACTGTGGCAATGTGCAGTGTCAGGCAGTGTTGTTATATGAATGTTACCGACACGTTAACAGCACAAGCCTGAGTGTGTCTGGGACCTGCTACACACGGACACAGACCAACGCAGGAGCTGAGGGGGGACAAAATGTTCTGAACATTGTGGAATCTTCTGTGACCATCCCCACTTCTGATCTTATGGTGGGGAGGGTGGGGGTGGGGAGACATTGATGAAGCAGTTGAAGATGTTTGTGGAGACAAAGCTACCCTGAGGATCTCCCACAAAGGTGACCCAGGACTGAGATGGTGAACATCTGCCTTTGTGCCATGTTTGACACCAAACACTGGAGAGTTTACTCTGATTCCCATTATGTCCAGTTTTGTTAAGCCCCTTGATGTCAACAGATGTCAACCACCGCCTTGATATCGGGGCCAGTCATTTTTACCTGAACCCTTGTCTCAACCTCTTTTGTTCACATCAATAAGCCATGATATAGGAGCAGCAAGTGTTTTCTTCAAACAGGTGGGATTGAATGTCAGGATTTCTCTTCTCAAGAGTGTTGGGGAGCTAGATGACTGAAAGTATTTGAAGAGGAGCTAGATGGATATTGACCTGTCAGAGAGTTGAGGGCTATGAAGAATTGGGTATGAAAAAGGATTTGAGACCAAGAGCAGATCAGTCATGATCTTAGTGAAGGGCAAGGCAGGCTTGGGGAGTGAACGACCTGCCCCTGTTTCTGATGTTCTCACATTCTGTCATTGGAAAGTTAGTGGGTGCTATTTTCATGAATGCTCTGTTGTTGCATATTGCAGTCAGGGAGACCAGAGGATTTTGTGAGCCATCTCTGGGTGAGGTATGGGGGCTGTATTCTCAGTGAACTTGGGTCTAAACATGACCAACAAATGAAGCACAAGTTGCAGAGAGGGGAAGCTCTGTAAAGAGAGATGAGGGGCCTCTTTCATACCCGTGCCTGGATTTTCTAATTACACTTCCCAAATCACCTCAAAGCGTGTGGGACAGTTTTGAAGGGATGAATGGTCTCCTCTGTTTCTGTGCACCAGTTTATAGCAGTAAGTAGCATCGAACTGCTCCTGTTTAGCAGGTATGAGGGGCTGAATGGAATACAGAAACATGGGACTGAGGAGCAGGAGTGAGTCATTAGATACTTTGAGCCTTCTCCACCAGGCACTAAGATTTGGCTGATCAGGGTGTGGTCTCAGCCCCACTTTCCTGTCTATATCCCATTATGCATGACTCACGCTTCTGTCAAATATCTAACTAATGGAGCTTTCAATCAATGTGAGCATGGAGGCACAATAAACTTCCAGTGAAGAGGATTCCGACTTGAAAGGGCCTTTCAGAATTATTCGTCATCCTTCTTATCGAATCAGAGAGTCATGCAGAACGGAAACAGACCCGTTAGTCCAACCTGTTCACTCCGATCAGATATCAAATCTGATCCAGTCCCATTTGCCAGCATTTGACCAATATCCCACTTCTTTCAGATACTTTTTAAATATGCGATTGTAACCGCTTTCACCACTTCCTCTGACAGCACTTTCTGTACACACACCACTCTCTGTGTGAAACATTTATCTTCAGGTCCCTTCGAAATCATTCGCCCTTTCTCCTCCAACCTATGCCCTCTTGTTCTGGATTCCCCTACACTGGGGAGAGGAACGTGGCTGTTTAGAATATCCATGCCACTGCTGATTTTGTGAACCTCTATAATGTCACCCCTCAGCCTCTGACACTCCAGGAGAAAGCACCTCAACCTAATCAACCTCTCCACGAAGCTCAAACTTCCAGTCCTGGAACATCGGTGTCTAAATCATTTCTGCAGACAATGAGTTGTACGTAGTATTCTTAAAGTGGCCTCACCAACATCCTGTACATATACAACATGCAACCACAACCCCTATACTCAATGCTCCGACTGATTAAGGCAAATGTGCCAAATGTGTTCTGTCCCATATTGTCCACCTGCGACTCCACTTTCAAGGAACAATGTACCTGCAGTCCTATGTCCCTTTGTTCCACAACACTCTCCAGGATCTTAACATCAGTGTATAATTTCTGCCATGATTTGCCTTCCCAAACGGCAAAACCTCGTATTTATCTAAATTCAACTTCATCTGTCACTCCTTGCCCCTTTGTTCCATCTAATTGTGGTCTCGTTATACTCTGAGATAATCTATTACACCACCTTTCTGATGTAATCTGTAAACTTACAAACTATTGCCCCAATATTCACATCTAAAACCCTGACATAAATGATGAAATGCAGTGAACTCAGTACTGATTCTTACAGCACACTGCTGCTCACAATCCTCCAGTCTGAAAAATACCCTTCTTCCTTCAAGCCAATTGTGACTAGCTTCCTCTGTATCCCATGTGACTGAACCTTACTAATCTGTCTACCAATCAGAATGAAATACTCGCTATGAAGAGAGGCTGAGTAGGTTAGGTTTACTTTCACTAGAAAAAAGGACATTGAGGGGGGACCTGATTGAGGTTTGCAAAATCATGAAGGGTATAGACAGGGTGGACAGAATTGAAAAACGTGGTGCTGAAAAAACACAGCAGGGCAGGCAGCATCCGAGGAGCAAGTGAATCAACGTTTCGGGCATAAGCCCTTCTTCAAGAATCAGTGTGGATCGAAACAAACTTTTTCCCAGGGTGAAGGATTCAATAACGAGAGGTCGTGCTTTCAAAGTGAGAAGTGGAATGTTTAAGGAGGATACACGCGGTAAGTAATTCAGACAGAGGGTGGTGGGCGTTTGGAAGACGTTGCTAGCAGAGGTGGTGGAGGCAGGCACGGTAGATCCATTTAAGATGCGTCTGGACAGATGCATGAGTAGGTGGGGAGCGGAGGAAGACAGATACTTAGGAATTGGGTGACGGGTTTGGACAGTACATTTGGATCGGCTCAGGCTTGGAGGGCGAAGGGCCTGTTCCTGTGCTGTAGATTTTCTTTGCTCTTTGTTCTTGAAATGAACACCTTGCTGAAGTCCATATAGACAATGTCCACCAAACTGCCTTCATCAATCTTCTTTGTTATCTCTTCAAAAAACTCAACCAAATTAATGAGACATGATTTCCCATGCAGAAAGCCACGTTGTCTACCCCGATCAGCCCTTGCATTCCCAAATGTATGTAAATGCTATCCCTCAGAATCCCCTCCAACAACTTTCCCACCACTGACATCAGGCTCAGCGGTCTATCGTTCACGGGTTTTGGGGTCACTGTTTCCTTTTCTAGTCCCACTCCTCCACTGCTTCCAACAAATGTTAAATGTAACCAGGTTTGTGATATGGCTGATGATATTGGTCTCAGACTGGGTCAGGGTCAGTTTTAGGAACAAGTCAGGCTAGTTTCTTTAATCTGCTCAAATAGCACATTTATGATCCAGAGCAATGTTACTCAAACTGTGATGGAAAGATGAATGGTAAACGGTTTGGGTATTGCAAGTATATAATCAATATTTCCCTTTCTAAACACACACACACTTTTAACTTGAAAGAACTCTGTTCAGATATTATTGGAACTCATGACTAAAGGGAAAATTGTGGGATTGTCCAAAACGCTATTCTGTTTCCGAAGATATTGTACTCACACAACTGCTAGCAATGGGATTCCATCCTGGGACAGTTGGATTTGGCTTAATTCCGTTTGCTTTAGGCAGAGAGGAGATTCCAGTGAATTCTGGTCAGTGATCACCCAAAGGGCAGCACGGTGGTTAGCACTGCTGCCTCACAGAACCAGGGAATTGGGATCGATTCCAGCCTAGGGTGACTGTATGTGTGGAGTTTGCACATTCTCCACTTTTCTGTGTGAGCTTCTAATGGGTGGTCCAGTTTCCTACCACAAACTGTGTAGGTTCGGTGGACTGGTCATGCTAAATTGTCTGTAGTGTTCAGGGATTTCTAGGTTAGGTGAATTAGTCAGGGGTAAGTGTAGGGAAATGGGTTGGGAAGGTTGGTATGGACTTGTTGGGTCGAAGGGCCTGTGTGAACACTGCAGGGATTCTGTAAAAATATGAATGGTAACGATGACTGTAGAGGTTTTTTTTAGCTTGCACACATTGCTATGATGAGGAACAATGAAGGAGAGAGAGTGCAATAGGCCGTTCCTTCTCGGGTATATTACATTTTCTCCCTCTCTGAGTTGAATCACACAGTAATGTCATCCTCTCCCAAACTGGACCATGTGAGGTCTCCTTGTACATTGTCCAAACTATGTCTCCATCACATTCCCTGTTCCATGTAGGTGCATCATTGTTGCTGTCATACACAAAGCCATACTCTTAGCAGAAAATGGTCTCGTTTGATTTGAAATATGTTTACATGGCCCTGCGTCATTAAAAAATAAAATGTTTAATTTATTCAGAATACCTGTCTTAAAATGAATGCATGTTTTAAAGAAATACAGAAATTGCTGGAAAAGCTCGCCAGGTCTGTCAGCATCCAGATGCCTTTTACATGCTGTATTGTTCCAGCTTCCACCACTTCCTCTGGCAGCTCATTCCATACACACACCACCCTCTGTGTGAAATGATGCCCTTTAGGCCTCATCAAAACTTTTCCCCTCTCACTTTCAACCAATCCTCTATCGTTCTTGACACCCCTAACCTGGGGAAAAAAACCCTGACTACTCACCCTATCCATGACCATTCTGATTTTATAAACCTTTACTGCTGCGAAGTGTGACTCCAATCAACACGAATGGCTGAACTTTCAGTCATCCTGGGCCTAAATTCTGAAATTCAATACTGACACCTCTTCCTTCTCCATCAGGTCACAATGATTAATCATGATTAATCCATTTTAATCAGTTATTTCAGATGCATCCTGAGACACTTCTGTGGGCTTTACGCCTAGACCTTTGTGCCCGGAGGTAGAGACACTAGCATCACTCGACAATACCCATAAAGCTGTAACAGTATTCTCCTGTGTGTTTGTTCATCAGCCTGTTCTGACATGATGTGACATACCTCTGCAATAGCCAGGACTTGAATCCAGGCCTTCTAGTCCAGAGCTAGGAACACTACCACACAAGTTCAGGAATTGGATTAAATTCAGAGCATTGACTGAGAGGCAGGGACACTACCCACTACACTACCATACCCAGATTTTGGGACATATTTTAGTGCCTGCTTTCAGCTCGGTGTGGATTTATTATAATTAGAACTGAAAAATGTGTTGCTGGTAAAGCACAGCAGGTCAGGCAGCATCCAAGGAGCAGGAGAATCGACGTTTCGGGCATAAGTCCTTGTTAAGGAATGAGGCTGGTGTGCCAAGCAGGCTAAGATAAAAGCTAGGGAGCAGGGACTTGGGGAGGGGCGTTGGGAATGTGATAGGTGGAAGGAGGTTAAGGTGAGGGTGATAGGGCGGGGGTGGAGAGGTCGGGAAGAAGATTGCAGGTCAAGACGTTGGTGCTGAATCTGAGGGTTGGGATTGAGATAAGGTGGGTGGAGGGGAAATGAGGAAGGTGGAGAAATCCGCATTCATCCCTTGTGGTTGGAGGGTTCCGAGGCGGAAGATGAGGTGCTCTTTCTACAGGCGTCTTGTTGCCATGGTCTGGCGATGGAGGAGTCCAAGGACCTGCATGTCCTTGGTGGAGTGGGAGGGGGAGTTGAAGTGTTCAGCCGCGGGACGGTTGGTGTGGTTAGTGCGGGTGTCCCAGAGGTGTTCTCTGAAACGTTCCACAAGTAGGCGGCCTGTCTCCCCATTGTCGAGAAGGCCACATCGGGTGCAGCAGATGCAGTAAATGATGTGTGTGGTGGTGCAGGTGAATTTGTAGCAGATATGTAAGGATCCCTTGGGGCCTTGGAGGGAAGTGAGGGGGGAGGTGTGGCCGCAATGTTTGCATTTCTTGTGGTTGCAGGGGAAGGTGACGGGAGTGGAGGTTGAGTTGGTGGGGGGTGTGGACTTGACGAGGGAGTGGCGGAGGGAGTGGTCTTTCTGGAATGCTGATAGGGGTGGGGAAGGAAATATATCCTTGTTGGTGGGGTCTGTTGGAGGTGGCAGAAATGACGAAAGATGATTCCGATGTATCCGGTGGTTGGTGGGGTGGTAAGTGAGGACCAATGGGGTTCTGTTCTGGTGGTGATTGGAGGGACTGGGTTCAAGGGCAGAGGCGCGGGAAGTGGAGGAGATGAGGTGGAGAGCATCGTCAACCATGGCTGAGGGGAAGTTGCGGTCTTTGAAGAAGGAGCCATCTGGGTTGTTCGGTATTGGAATTGGCCCTCCTGGGAGCAGTTGCAGCCCAGGCGAAGGAATTGGGAATATGGGATGGAGTTTTTACAGGGGCCAGGGTTGGAGGAGGGGTAGTCTATGCAGCTGTGGGAGTCGGTCGGTTTATAGAAAATGTCCGTGTTGAGTCGGTCGCCCGAGATAGAAATGGAGAGGTCTAGGAAGGGGAGGGAGGATTCTGAGACGGTCCAGGTGAATTTGAGGTGGAAAGTGTGAGTAAAGTTGATGAACTGTTCAACCGCCTCGTGGGAGCACGAGGTAGCGCCGATACAGTCATCGATTTAGCGGATGAAAAGGTGGGGGGTGGTGCCAGTGTAGCTGCGATAGGCCAATGTCCAGCCTAATACCCTTACCTTAACCTCCTTCCAGCTATCACATTCCCAATGCCCCTCCCCCAAGTCCCTCCTCCCTACCTTTTATCTGAGCCTGCTTGGCACACCAGCCTCATTCCTGAAGACGGGCTTATGCTCGAAACGTCGATTCTCCTGTTCCTTGGATGCTGTCTGACCTGCTGCGCTTTTCCAGCAACACATTTTTCAGCTCTGATCTCCAGCATCTGCCATCCTCACTTTCTCATATTTATTATAATCAGGTTGCCATTACTGAGTTACAAGAAAACACTTTGTATTGTTAAACAAATGCAAAATATTTGTCTTAACTCGTATATTGAGTGCACGTGCTGTGCCATCGAAATCAACTATGAACAGCTTTAATTGCTATGATCTGTAGTCTGCAATATTAGGGAAAGAAATCCTGCAGACACACTCTGCCCAATGAAGGGTCTCAAATGGATATTTATTACTGACACCAGAGACGAAGGAAGAGCTTAATTTCTGGCCCCAAAGCACCGAGTGGTATTACCCACCTCTAACATGCGACTGCCCACTTCCTAAAGCCATGAAATGATACCAGGCCAGTGATAACTGTCCAGCCCCTCCTCCCCACTGACTGTGTCTGCAATCCGTCCCTCCTCCCCCAAACCACACAAGGCAACCCAAGCTCAGGGTCTTTGTGAAAATCAAGACCGGAGTGTGCAGGCCTCCTGGAGAGGGATGGGAACTTTAAAATTGAAGGGGGACGGTGAGGTGGCATTAATATCACACACTGGGCTGAGGGGTGGCAGGTAGAGTTTAGTTTGGATTAATGCGAGCAATTGGATTTGGTAAATCAAACAACAGCAAGACTCAGTAATGGCAACCTGATTATAATAAATAGGAGCAAGTGAGGATGGCAGATGCTGGAGATCAGAGCTGAAAAATGTGTTGCTGGAAAAGCGCAGCAGGTCAGGCAGCATTTAAAAGTAGAGCCTTTGTCAGTGCAGTAGTACAGAAACCTAGGCCGTCAGGTTTAATTCTTTAAAATTTGCACCTCATATAGATCTTGTGGTTAAGAAAGTGTTTAACATTCTTGTCTTCATTGGTCAGACCTTTGAGTATCGGAATTGGGAAGTCATGTTCAGGTTGTACAGGACATTGGTGAGACCTCTTCTGGAATACTGTGTCCAGTCTGGTCACCCTGCCCGCTCATTCCATAGGCACACCACCCTCTGGGTGACAAAGTTGCCCCTTAGGTCACTTTTAAATGTTTCTCCTCTCACATTCAGCCTATGTCCTCTTGTTTTGGACTCCCCGTTCCCTTTGAAAATACCTTGGCTGTTCACTTTGATATTATTGACCTTGATATTATTAAGCTGGAGAGGGTTCAGAAGAGATTAACCTGGATGTTGCTGGGAAAGGAGGGATTGAGCTATAAGGAGAGGCTGGATAGGCTGGGACTTTTTTTCACTGGAGAGTATGAGATTAAGGGGTAACTTCACAGAAGTTTACAAAATCGTGAGGGGTACAGATAAGCAGAAAGGCTGATGTCTTTTCCCGAGAGTTGGGGATTCAAAACTGAGGGATATTTTAAGATGCGAGGAAAAAATGATTCACAAATGTCATGAGAGATAATTATGTTAGACAGAGTCTGGCTTGTGTGTGGAATGAACTTCCAGAGGAAGTGGTGAAAGCAGGGAGAGTTACAATTTTTAAAGGACATTTAGATCAGTCCATGGATAATATATCAGTTTGGAGGGTGCGGTGAGCAGCTGCCCTCTCCCTCCCCCTCTCTGAATGAATCCCTGTTGGTTTTCACCCTCTGCCAATGCCTGTGCAGTGGCGTGGGGAGGCCAGCAGAGTGTGGCATTGCATCACTTTAAGCACCACGGAGACTGACAGACTTGCCCCACACAGAGACACACAGATACACACACGGGAATTGTTAGGACACTGCATGAAGCTCATCTGGTAATTTAAACTAAACATAAGTTCGCCTCATAAACTGTTAAAATATGAGTGACAGACCTACCAAATTCTACTATTTAAATAATAACATCAATTTATTTTTTCATGCTGAAAGTGAACATTTTACATGAACTATTCACAACTCTGTGACTCTCTTTCTCTTAACTGCTTATTACCCGACTCCAGCTGTATAGCAATATATTGTGTCTGGGTCTGCCATTCTTTCATACCACACTCTCATATCGCAGGTGATTGTAAGCTCTCAGTTCAAAACAGCATTCCCTCTCTCTTAAAGGTACAGTACACACTTTCAACTTCATCACATTATACCCTGGGGAATATAGATAAGTGGAACCTATCCGATTTCTCTTGCTCTGTGGTTTGTCAATATTTCATCTACTCTGTCTCGTATGTGTCAGGAGTTTTGTTGCTCCATTGACAGTATGTCATTATTCGACTCTGTCTGTGGGAATATATCAGTAGTTCACTTGCTCACACTCGTGAGTGTGGCAGGATTTCAGTTCTTTCATGGGGACTGTGACACTATAACAATCTCAATGTTTGTAGGTGGCACCGAACCTGGAAGAACTCTGAAGTCTATGGAGTAGAGTGTGGGTCTCTGACAGGACAATCACACATTGGTGTAGTGTTCAGGTTTATGGCAGATGGGGAACAGTGCAGAGCAGATTGAGGTGAGACACTTTGGTAGGAAAGACAATGAAAGACAGTTTAAAACAGGCTGTGCCATTATAAAGGGGGTGCAGGAGCAGAGGGCCCTCGGTGTATATGAGCATAGATTGTTGAAGATATCAGGACAAGTGGGGAGAGCAGTTACTATCACAGATCAGTTTCAGTATCTGAGCTGTTTATAGGGGGAGGTGTAGGAGGGAGTCTCCGTGCTCCCTTCCTGGTAGGTGGTGGTGACGATGTGTTGTGAGCCCACCCTCCTGCCCACCGAGACGGTGGGGATTCCATTTGTTACAGCTCGACACAAAAGGGAGATGGCATCAGGGCCATGGCTTCCAAGTTGTGCCGGGGGGAAACGGAGCTGCCAGTGGGTTTAAAGTGAGAATTGCCCTTCACTGAACATTGCTCCTTACTCGGTCGGTGGGACATGGATGTTTCAGAATCTCCACACGAGGTGTCCCGGTCCTCTCCGGCTCGTACCAGTGTCCTCCTCACATGGCGGGGGGAGGGGGTGAAGGTACGGATATCGGACACTCCACCACCCGGCTTGGCCCTTTCTGTCCTATTCCAGGCTGTTTCTCCTGGAATAGGAAAAGGGGAGGAAGTGTCGGGGTGTGTGGTCCTGCTGTTAGTGCTGGAAGAGGTGGGGAACAGGGTCATGGTGAGGGGTCTGAGGGGAGTCAGTGCACAGTGTTGTATCCATGCAATGTTATTCGTGTAGGGGGAGTAAAGCGGAGGGAGGGGGGAGAGACAGAGAGACAGAGATAGACAGAGACAGACAAAGACACAGACATAGACAGAGAGAGAGAGAAGGTGCAGCATGCGGCAGTGAGGGTGGTGGACCATGAGCCTTGTTCGGGGGTCGGTGCTATAACAGATATACAGTGAGTGTGACGGAGCAGAGAGAATACTTTGACCCTTATCCTGACAGAGCGGGGAAGGTGATTGATGCTTCTCCTGTATTGCTGGGCATTTCTTCAGACCACAGATACTGCACTGAGCTGAGTGGTGAGCTCAGACCATGCTCGGTGGGTCTGGTGGTGTGGCCCCCTCTGGGAAGAGAATTGGCCCCCTCTGTACTAGCCCATCCACCAGGACCTCTGTGTCCCTGTCGACAAACCGTGGTGTAATTGTCCCTTATCTGCCATGCTCGGGGTAAACCGTGCAGGGCAGCTCCGAACTGAGAAAGCTCAACCGTGTGCTCCTTGGCCTTTTAAAGATGGCACCAGTGCCAGGGATCACGGAATATCCAGGGGCACCTGGTCGATAGTGAGTACCTCCAGTCATGATGGGTGGAAGAATCGGGCTGGTATTGAGTGAGAGGGACACCATGGGATGGGGTGGGTAGTTAATGAGGTGAGTTCGATATGATAGCACCAGGAAACTAGCTCGGCCGAGTGCGGATCATCCCTCTGTCACAGTCAATGAAAATGGCACTGAGACAAATTATTGTTAGATTTAGCCCAATGAGTCAAAGACTCTGCTGACCCTACACCCAGACACAAAGCTGAAGAACAAATACTCATCCAAAACTCTGCATCATCTGTACACCAACAATATCCTGTTCACCTACCATTACTGGAAACACTGGCTTATGTTACACGATGCTGTTAAAATGTTTTCATTTCAGCATTCTGAAACCTGGGAACACATCCTTCCATAACATTATCTCTCAGTCTCCCCCTCACTGTCTATTTCCCAAACCCCTATTATTTGTTATTGTTTAAACTGACTCCCTCGCCCACTCTCTCTGGCAATGATGTTCACACCCACAGCACCTCCTCTTCATGGCCCAATGGGAATATGGAGCTGTAAATGGGTGTGAGCTGCACACCTTTCACTTCCAGCATGGGCTGCAAGTTTCGCCACACTGGGTAGGGATCTCACAGAGTGTTACTGAGCAATGCACTGGGGTGGTGTACACAGTCCTACATGCTGGGAGGGTAACTGCTCCTGGGTAACAGATCAATGCACTGGGGTGGTGTACACAGTCCTCCATGCGGTGAGGGGAAATGCTCCTGTTTTACACATTAGTTCACGCTGATTATGTAGGGGGTAGTGTAATTTTTAAACGGTTAGCTGCCTTTTAGTCTTTTCTACCTCATAGTGAACACAAGCAGACACTCGAAACTGTTGCCGGACCTCCCCCACGTTTATATGAATGAAACAGTTGTAACAGCTTTCCTCGATAGTTGAGAGGCCGCCCTTAACCACAGTTGTACAACATCATCCATATAAGGGAAGAATGGGAAGCTCAAACACTGATTGGCCAAGTGAATGATAAAAGAATCGCAGGCACCAGAACCCAAATAAGGAAAACAGTGGGGAATCCGAGCACTCGTTGGTCAAGGCAGCAGTAGTAGACCCAGCCCACATATACATGTATATAATGTGTGGAGATTACTATGCTTGTGTGTGTGTACCTTTGGGAACAGCACCCGACTTTGCAAAGTTGAATGAAAAAGTTTTGGACAGACTCCTCCGTGTCTTTGTTCCTGGGAAGGGAAATAAAAAGTGCCGTAGATGGGGCTGGATAGCCACTTATCTCGCACAATTGGGGGCTCCTCCGGGATGAAATAATTATTGCCGGGGGGGCAGTCTCTTCGGCTCACGGATCAAGCCTGATTATAACAAAGACGCGTCTAGTATATATTTATACTTCTCACTGATCGGCTTGGTCCGTTGGCCGTTGGCCAAGAGAGGATGTGACCCGGCTCATTTAAAAATAATTTTGAATCCTGGAAAAGGAACACACGGACGAGTGCTGGGACGACCGGTTAGTGACTATACACGGGGGTACACACATTTAAAAAGGCCAGACAACTCCGTGCACGGATCAAGGTAAGAGATTCTTTTGTTCTTCCTTGTTGGCCGCGTGGTTTTGACGGTCATCTGTGAAAACGCTTTGGGCGTTTAAGACCAGGACTGAAGATAAACCACGGGAAATTGTGGTTTTGACGGTCATCTGTGAAAACGCTTTGGGAGTTTAAGACCAGGACCGAAGATAAACCATGGGAAATCAGACTTCTAAGGAAAAGTCAGGGAAGACTGCAAATGGGAAAGAAATACCCCCCGATAGTCCATAAGGTCGGAAGTTAAGTCTATGGACGGACAGTAGTAGAACGAAGGACTTAAAGAAAGAGACCATGATAAAATATTGTTGTTTTATATGGACCAAAGAACCTATCCGCGCCCCCTCGGTAGTTTGACCCGAGTATGGGTCTGATGAAGACAGGGTGTGTCAAATCCTAAATGTATATGTTAACAGAAAACAACCGTTTGACCCAGAGGAGAGCAAATATGCCGCCGCCTGGTTGGCGGGCGACGGCGAGAGTCCCACACGTCTCTATCCTCTGATTCCCCAAACAGACCCGAGGAAGCCCCAGAAGTCTTGGGACATCCTCACCGACGGTTTGCCACCGTCTTCCCCGCTCCCGTATATACCACCCGCGCACGACCAGGCGTCCAGCGCGGACCTCCCTCCTGCGACGGATAATTCCGAGTCCCAGCAGGCTACGACCAGTGAGGAAGGGACTGCTGGGGGGGGGGGCACAGGAGGGGGCGCAGAACTCACCCCAGGCACTAGGAAATCAGTCTGACTCGAGATGCGGAGAGGTCGAGAAGAGGGATTGAGAGCTGGGAGGAGTGAGAATATTGAACAGCTGAACCCCTTACGAGAGGTGCCGTTTGGGAACGAACGGACCGGGTTCGTAGTACAACCTTTAAATTCTGGGGATATCCGGCAACTCCGTAATGAACGACCCCGTCTACTGGACGACCCCGTCAGTGTGGGAATACAACTGGACCAATTTCTGGGGCCCAGTATATACACATGGGCTGAACTGCAGGCCATGATGAGAATACTATTTAATTACGATGAAATTGTTATGATCCGGAATAGTGCAATGGCCATTTGGGATAGGGAGCATCAGGACGGCCCTCAGCGTGGAGAGCAGAAGTACCCCTTAGAGGACCCCCGGTGGGATCATAACGACGCGGGGGGAAGGGCCAATATGACAGACCTCAGAAGCCTTATAATCAGGGGAATCCAAACCTGCGTGCCCAAACAGCGGAATTTAGCAAAAGCATTTGAAGTTGGACAGAAAAAGGATGAATCCCCGAGTGAGTTTTTAGACCGTTTGCGGGAGTCCATGCGAAAGTATTCAGGTTTAGACCCCGATGGGGAAATAGGCAAGGGCATGCTTAAGGTGCACTTTGTGACTAAGTCATGGCCTGACATTCAGAAGAAATTACAGAAAGTGGAGGATTGGGCTGAAAAGGATGTTGCAGAATTATTACGGGAAGCACAGAAGGTGTACGTTCAGAGGGATGTAATAAGGGAGAAACATAAGACAAAAATGATGGTGGCAGCCGTACGGGAAGCTTGTAAGTCCACCGGAATGGGGGAGGGAGATTATGGGGTGGAAAGAGGAACGTCGAAGAAAAGTTGGAGAGGGAGAGAAGCGAGACGGGGCAGAAGTGAGAGAGGAGGATCTTATGGAATTGAGCGGCCTCAGAAGGCCGGATGTTACCATTGCGGGAAACTGGGACACTTCAAAAGGGATTGTCCCGAGTTTAAAAGGGAAAGAGAAGGGATGTATGAAATGGAGCGTGAACAAATGGATTAGGGAAGTCAGGGGAGGATCGGAACACGGGCCTACCAAGAACCCCTGGTAAATTTACGGGTGGGCCCATTTAGACAAGATGTTACCTTCTTAGTTAACACAGGCGCTGGCAGGTCCTCAATTCCCCTCCATCCGAGGGGGGTTGGCTTCCAAGCTAAAACATTAAACATTTCAGGAGTTAAGGGTGGGGTTTTTAATGCGAAAATATTCGAACCACAACCCTTGCGGCTGGAGGAGGAGGAGCTCCAGGTGGAACTCCTTCACCTCCCCCATCTTCCCTATGGGTTGTTGGGACGGGATTTGATAGTCCGTTTCGGATTGCGAATAGAAGTGGGAAAAGAGGAAGAATTAGCCGTTACCATGTCATACCTTAGTGAGTCCCGATTGACAGAGATAGACCCTAGGGTTTGGGTCGCCAAAGGGAACCGGGGGGGACTCGCAATTCGACCTGTGGAGGTAAAATTAAAGCCCCAGAGCCCCGACGTCAGAGTGCGCCAATACCCCATCTCTTGGGAAGGGAGGAAGGGCCTGAAGACAGTTATGGAAGACCTAATAAAAGATGGATTGGTAGAGCCCTGTATGTCACGATACAATTCCCCCATCCTGCCGGTCCGGAAGTCGGATGGGAGCTACCGAATGGTCCAAGACCTAAGGGAAGTAAATAAAATTGTCCAAGTACGGCACCCTGTGGTACCGAACCCATACACTATTCTGGGGCGAATCCCCCCGGACCATGGCTGGTTTAGTGTTATAGTCTTAAAATATGCCTTCTGGGCGTGTCCCCTGGACAAGGACAGTAGGGATCTTTTTGCTTTTGAATGGGAGGATCCTGATACTGGCCGAAAAC
The DNA here is from genome assembly GCF_047496795.1 of Chiloscyllium punctatum. Lineage (NCBI taxonomy): Eukaryota > Metazoa > Chordata > Chondrichthyes > Orectolobiformes > Hemiscylliidae > Chiloscyllium > Chiloscyllium punctatum. The sequence goes on from NW_027309960.1 coordinate 172,914, forward strand.
AACAGTACAGGTGGACCGTACTCCCCCAAGGATTCACTGAGTCCCGACTCTGTTCGGGCAGATTCTGGAACAATTATTGAAGGGACTAACCTTGTCCCCGGCCCTTAAGCTTATACAATACGTGGACGATCTCCTTTTATCCGGACCGGCGGAGGAGGACGTTCTACTTGGGACTAATGCCCTGTTAAATTACCTAGCTGAGAAGGGTTTAAGAGTGAGTCAGAAGAAGCTCCAATATGTCGAGAAAGAGGTTAAGTACCTGGGACACTTGATAAGCCAGGGACAGAAACGAATAAGTCTGGAAAGAGTGCGGGCAATAATCGAACTAGGCCTCCCAACGACCAAGAGGGAGTTGCGGAAGTTCTTGGGACTCTTAGGCTATTGTCGGTTATGGATAGACGACTATGCCCCCCTTACTAAAGACTTGTACCTAAAACTCATTGAGGAGGCACCCAACAGAATAAAATGGGAGGAGGAGGAGAAAAAGTTAATTGAAATCCTAAAAGGAAAATTGATGGCCGCACCTGTTTTAAGCTTGCCGGATTTTAGTAAGACATTTCGTCTCTTTGTGAACTCCAGAAAGGGAACCGCTCTTGGAGTATTGACCCAGGACTGGGGGGGTAAAAGGAAGCCCGTGGCTTTCCTGTCAAAAATTCTGGATCCAGTCTCCCGAGGGTGGCCGGAGTGTGTCCAAGCGGTGGCAGCCACGGCAAAGCTGGTAGAGGAAAGCAGGAAGTTGACTTTCGGGGCCCCCTTGACAGTCACTACTCCCCACCAGGTTAGAACTATCCTGAATCAGAAAGCCGGGAGGGGGCTGACTGACTCGAGAATTCTGAAATATGAAGCCATATTGTTAGACCGAGAAGACCTCCGAATAGAAGTCGGGGGCTGCCAGAACCCGGCGGACTTTCTTTGGAAAGGGGATGGGTGGGGAAGGAAGTAATAAACTGCCTGGTAAGGATTCCACAGATATCCGAAATTACCGAAGTGCCCACGTTTACTGACAAAGAAGAAACTCTTCTCGCGTCTCTGGGGGGTACAAAGGATAGGGAAGGCAAGTGGACCTTACCCGATGTCCGCCAGCTACTAAATCGACCGTTGACGCGGGACATTATTGCCCGTTTACACCAAGGGGGTCACTGGGGCGCCCAGGCACTGTGTGATGCCTTCCTGCGCCGATATGCTCACCCTGGTCTGTACACGGTAGCCAAGCAGGTCACAGAAGATTGTATAACATGTCGAAAGATTAACAAAAGGAGGCTGCGGCAGCATGCAAGACAAGGGGGTAGGAGTCCGGCCTATAGGCCGTTTGAGTATATCCAGGTAGATTACACTGAGCTCCCCCCCATAGGTCGCCTGAAGTATCTATTAGTAGTGGTAGATCACCTGACAGGATGGGTGGAAGCTTTCCCCACTACCACGGCAACGGCAACTCAGGTTAGCAAGATTCTACTCGAGCAAATCATCCCACGATTTGGGCTACCCCGCGCTATTGACTCTGACCAGGGGAGCCACTTCACCTCGACCGTCCTCCAGAATGTAGTGCAAGCAATGGGGATTGACTGGGATTTGCACACACCCCCTGGCATCCCTCCTCCTCGGGCAAGGTCGAAAGAATGAACCAGACCATCAAAAAGCAGCTAACCAAGCTCACTAGTGAAATCGGCCTGCCTTGGACCAAATGCCTACCCCTTGCCCTGTTGCAAATTCGCACCCAGCCAAGGCGGGATTTGGGCGTCTCCCCTTTCGAAATGTTATTTGGCCTCCCGTTCCATGGGCCGAAGGGGGAACCTCCTGTATTTGAGTCTCGGGATATGTTTGTGCAAAAATATGTGGTGGCTCTGGGGTCTCCTCTATCTCGTTTACGCCAACAGGGACTTTTGGCACAGACGCCGCCCCTCGAGTTTGCGGTGCACACCGTCAAGCCGGGTCAGTGGGTCCTGATTAAAAGCTGGAAGCAACGTACCCTCGAACCAACTTGGGACGGTCCCTTCCTGGTACTTTTGACGACCGAAACGGCTGTCCGTACGGCCGAAAAGGGCTGGACACATTACACTCGAGTCAAGGGACCAGTGCCACAACCGACGGAGGACGAACGAACCTCTCTGACAAAGGCATCTAAGGAACAGAGACCCTGAGAACGAACTAATCGGACTTTGGCGAGTCTAAAGGAACTGTGCCCTCGGGCTACGGGTGTCGCGACAAAATGCGGTCAATCGTATTGTTAACTTGCTATGCCATTGTCCTTGGGCTGGGTCATAGTGTGCGTGTTACCCAATTTGGCCTCCGGATGAAACAAATAGAGGACCGTCAGTGGTTCACCATCTCCGTGCTTGCCAACCAATCAACACAGACACTTAGCTTAGACCTATGTGAGTTGGTGCCCTGTAGGACTAAAAGTGAACGGAATCAAACTAAGCGGAACCTAGAGAGAGAAAGGGGATTCCAGGGTCAGACGTTAGTATTACAATTGTATGGTAGGGAAGGCCTAAGTAGGCTTCCAGCCCCCGGGGTCCAGGCTATGGTGTCAGTTGTCCGTGATCCCATCACCCCTGGACGAGATTGTGGGCATAATCGGTGCAATCCGCTTTATCTGACCATAAAGAACTTGGAAAAGAATGAGGCGAGACTTAATAGAACAATACTGGGTATTAGAGTTGGGGGCCAGGCAGGATGGGGGGGGAATGCAGCTGTGCTGCACGTATATCACGGTCATTGAAGCTGAGTCTGGGGGCTCATCCACCACTGGTAAGCAGGAAAAGATTAGAATAATTGAGACAACGGATTTGGAAAAGACCTTTGAAATAGAAACGGGATACGGGGAGGCGAATGCCTGGATGGAATGGGTCAAATATACTGTGAGGAGCATGAAAAAGAGTGATTGCTACGCATGCACGAGTGCCCGCCCTAACCCTCAGGTGGTCCCATTCCCGCTGGGATGGGAGAAACACCCACGAGCCATGGACTGCATGATAAGGCTGTACCAGGACCGAGAGGCCTGGAACGACCCCACTTGTCGACCCTTGAGTTTGAAGTTTCCCCCCGTCAGGTCTGAGGGGGCGCCCCGCCCGCCATCATTCTCAGGGGTAACGGGTACGCACCAGGCCTGCGTCTCTCGGACGGGACTACAGTGGGACGACGATGTGGGGACATTTGACAAGTGCAGCGGATCAATCCGGCTGGTCAATGAAACTACCGGGGGCGGGAATTACTCCCACATTCATGTACCTAGGGCAGACCTCTGGTGGTACTGTGGTGGGAGGGTTCTGCGACCGACCCTGCCCCAAAAATGGATGGGCACTTGTGCGATCGTTCAATTGGCCATCCCATTCACCCTGGTATTCGAAAAACAAGAGCAACCCCGTTCTAGTGGAAGAACTGAGAGAGCTTTGGAGACCTCTTTCGATGATAACATATATTTAGATGCCATAGGGGTCCCCAGGGGTGTTCCTGACGAATACAAGGCTAGGAACCAGATAGCGGCGGGTTTTGAGTCGTCACTGTTCTGGTGGGTGACTATCAATAAGATTTTGGATTGGATTAATTATATTTACTACAATCAGCAGAGGTTCATTAATTATACCCGGGATGCAGTGAAAGGAATAGCAGAACAACTGGACGCCACTAGTAGGATGGCGTGGGAAAATAGGTTGGCCTTAGACATGATGTTGGCAGAGAAGGGGGGTGTTTGTGTCATGATAGGCACTCAGTGCTGCACTTTCATCCCCAACAACACAGCCCCTGATGGGTCCATCACCCGCGCCCTGGATGGACTCACCACATTGGCGGACGAACTGGCCGAAAACTCGGGCATCGACTCTGGCCTCACGGACTGGTTGGAAGCTTGGTTCGGTAAATGGACGGGGGTGGTCGTTCCCTTTCTTGTCTCATGTATAGTGGTGGCAGGGGTACTCACTGCCCTTGGGTGTTGCGTTATTCCCTGTGTCCGTGGATAACTCAACAACTGATCGAAACCGCCCAAACTAAGAAGGATGTTCCCTATGGGCAGGTTGAACGAATAAATCTCGAGATGGAACAACGTGAATCCCGCTTGGCCGGGGGTAGTATTAGAGAAGGGCAGTTTGATGAACATGCTCGGGAGTTATTAAATGCCCTGGAGAAGAAACTTACGGTTGAAAAATTACAGGCCGTAAGAAAAGACACGGGGGATTTGTAGGGGGTAGTGTAATTTTTAAACGGTTAGCTGCCTTTTAGTCTTTTCTACCTCATAGTAAACACAAGCAGACACTCAACTGTTGCCGGACCTCCCCCACGTTTATATGAATGAAACAGTTGTAACAGCTTTCCTCGATAGTTGAGAGGCCGCCCTTAACCACAGTTGTACAACATCATCCATATAAGGGAAGAACGGGAAGCTCAAACACTGATTGGCCAAGTGAATGATAAAAGAATCCCAGGCACCAGAACCCAAATAAGGAAAACAGTGGGGAATCCGAGCACTCGTTGGTCAAGGCAGCAGTAGTAAACCCAGCCCACATATACATGTATATAATGTGTGGAGATTACTATGCTTGTGTGTGTGTACCTTTGGGAACAGCACCCGACTTTGCAAAGTTGAATGAAAAAGTTTTGGACAGACTCCTCCGTGTCTTTGTTCCTGGGAAGGGAAATAAAAAGTGCCGTAGATGGGGCTGGACAGCCACTTATCTCGCACAACCACGACCTCCAAAACACTGGCCATCTCCAAACTCTGTCCAGAGAACTCCCAAACTGGAGCTGGGCAGTTACTCACACAATCCCTCACAATAGACTGGTTAGAGACATACCTGAACAACGGGGAGAGGTGTGTAGGGCAGACTGGTCAATGTACTAGCGCATGGCAAATTTCAACATTTGTAACAATGACCTGTAAACAACCATGTCTTTCAAGTATATCTCTTCTTGTGTGCCAACTAAACTCTGTAATTCTGCACCTTGGACCCGATCCTGAATGAAGGTGTTATAAAAGTGATGGTCTCCTGCAGCACATGGCATCTTACATTGAATCCCTCATAAACCACATCCAATATATGTCAGCACCACAATGTCAGTATTAAACAGAATTGTGCAGCTCCATTGATGGCCAGTATGATCCCAGCCAAATGTCCTTGTGTGTGACTTGAACTGGAAATCTCTGTGTAAATGTATGCAGCATTGTTCTAACCATTTTCAGCAAAGGTCTGACCTCCTTTCATAATACCAACTTTTAGATTGTTCAATAAGCACAAAATCCACCCATTTATCCTGTTCACTTTTATAACAACAATATGATGAAAACAGTGCACAACTCACAGTAAGGAACATTGAAATGATGAGTCTCATTCCCACACCCAAGACAACATTATTATTAAATTTAAGGACTTTGAAAATATACAATTATTAATATTGTGAAGTAATAGTCGACTCCCCTGCTCCTCAGATGCTGCCTGAACGGCTGTGCTTTTCTAGAACCACACATTTTGACCCTAATCTCCAGCATCTGCAGTCCTCACTGTCTCCCTGCTAATACTCACTCATAGTCATTTTTGTGGCAACTATATAACTGTGTGTTTAAACATCTTAGGCAGATATGAGTACATTTTGAATTGCTTATGTCAATCTCAGAGCTCAGTAATTTTGGGTGTGAATGTCAATATCTATGTGATGCTCGGTATGTAGGCCATGCCTCTGAGAGAAAGACAGATTATCCCTTCAGCTGTTCACAACAAACAAGTTACTGCCTGGACCCAACCAGCCGAAGCTCACAAAATCCAAAGCACAGTGTCCAGCATTGGGCAGGTCTGGACAGTATTTTTCATGTTAATTTATTCATGAAATGTCATTGGGATGGTGTTTATTGCCCGTCCCTTGTTGGCCTTGAGAAGGTGGGGGAGAGCTGCCACATTGACCCACTGCAGTCCATGTGCTGTAGGTAGGCTTACAATACCATTAGGGAGGAACTTGAAGCAGTGACATTAAAGAAACAGCAACATTCTTCCCAATCAGGATGATAGATGGCTTGGAACAGAACGTGAACATGGCGGGGCTCCCATGTATCTGCTTCCCTTGTACTTCTTGATGATCGGGGGTTCAGAGGTACGTTGTAAGGAGCCTTGGTAAATTTCTGTAGAGTACAGTGTAGATGGCAGGTATTGCTGCTACTGAGTGTCAGTGGGTGAGGGGTGAAGCTGCACTCACACAGGCAGGTATTTAATCACATACTCCTTCAACATATGTTTTATAATGGGGGGTCAGGATATTGGAATTTTTGAGGTAGGTTATTCCTGCAGGGTTTCTAGCCCCTGACATATTCTTGTTGCCAATGAATTTATATGTGTCAAAATGTGGCTCTGGAAAAGCATCTGAGGTACAGGAGAGTGAACGTTTTAGCATGAGCCCTTCACAGGAATAGGTAATGAAATTAAATGGTTAACGGTAATCCCCTGGATATTGCTAGGTGGGTGTTCAGTTATGGCGATGGTATTGAACATTAGAAAATATGGTTCAATTTTCTATTGTTTGAGGTAATCGTTGTCTGGCACGTGTGTAATGGAAATGGCAGTTGTCACTGTTAAGGACATGCCTGCATATTTTCAGGTCCTTGTTGCATTTGGACAAGGACTGCTTCAGTATCTGACTAAGTCACGAATGGTGTTGAATACTGTCCAATCATTGGCAAACATCCCCAGTTGTGATTTTATACTCATTTATGAAGCAACTAAAAATGATTGGGCCCAGGGCAGAGAGCACTCTGATAGCTCACTGATGCTGTCCCTCTCTCTGAGCTAGGAAGCTGGCTTGTAGTTCCACCTGCTCCAGAGGTGTCTAACAACATATCTGAATGGAATAACGTTACAGTATCTTCCCCAGGAAGCTGAGTGAGGACTTGGTTAGCTCAATTAGTTGGATGGCTACTTTGTAATGCAGATTAATGCCAACAGTGTGGGTTCAATTCTGCACTGAATGAGGTGACTGTAAAGGGCTGTCCTACACTTGCTTGAGGCATGATGACTGTCCAGTTAAACTGCCGCCAGTTGTCTCTGACTAACAAGAGAGCAGCCCTAATAACCTGAAGGAGTATGGTGCCTTACCTTTCCATTTCTGGTGTACAGGCTTACCCAGAAAACACTCCCCTGGGGAACTGCTGCGGAGCTGTCCTGGATTTGAGATGACTGCTCCACACTAACCCCAGCCAGCTTCCTTTGTACCAGGTATAACTTCAGCCAGTGCAAACAATTCTTATTTGCTCCAGTTTTGCCGTTAATCCTGGATACGACACTTGGTCAAATGCAGTTATGATGATGTTATGTACAGTTACTGTTGCCTCACCTCTAGATTTCAGCTGTGTGTTTTCTTGTTGTACATCGTTAAACCAAGGCTTCAATGTGCCCAAGGGATGAGTGGCCCTGGCAGAGCTCAAACTGAATTTCTGTGAGCAGGTTGGTGCTGAAGAAGTGCAACTTGATCCCATTGTAGATGGCATTACTTTATTAATGATAGTGATTAGAGCAATGGGGCAGCCATTGATTGTTTGATGTTTTGTCTGTGTGTGTATAGTACACACCCAGATAGTTTCCCACCTTGTCAGGCAGGTGCCAGTGTTGTAACCCTGCAGAAACAGCTTGAATGCAATGGTATCAGGGCCAAAGCCTTTGCATTATCCGATCCCTTCAGCCGTTTATAGCTACCTCACACAGTGAATCGATTTAGCTGAAGACTGCTATCCAGAGGAGACTAAAGTAGGTCATCCCATCCTTCCCTCTGTCTGAACAGTGTTATGAATGTTTCAGCCTTATATTTTCTATTGTTGTGCCGGCCCTTCCATCACCGAGTAAGGTGATATTTGTGGATCCTCCTCCTCCTCCAGTGAGTTGGTTGATTGACCACACAATTCACCCTGATTGCATGTGACAGGAGTGCAGAGATTAGGTCTAATTTGTTGGTGCTGCTCTTGGCAGGCCCTGCTGTATTTCCATTGAACAAGGGTTTATCCCCTGGCCCACACCACACCGCACCGCACCACACCGCACCACACCACACCCCTTTGTCTCCAGGAAAACTGTGTGCAGTAGTCACTGTTCCCAATATTGTCATCGATCAATGTGTCTGCAGCCAGTAGGTTGGTGAAGATGAGGTCAAGTATGTTTCTCCCTCTCAGTCGTTCTCCCTGCCCCGGTGCAGAATCAGTCTCACAGTTATGTCCTTTTGGACCCGACCATCTCGATCAGCAATGCTGCTGCCCAGCCCCTCTTGGTGGTGGGTTTGAAATGGCCCACACAATATACATTCTCCAGCTCTGTCACTCTCTCAGTGCCTCCTCCAAGTGGTGTTCAATGTGGAGGGACACTGATCCATCATCTGAGGGAAGGGAGTCAGCAGGAAGTTTCCTTGACAGTGTTTGATCTGACACCATGAGGTTTGTTATGTCACATTGTTGCTTGAGCAGTCTGTCGGACACCACTCCCATATCTAGCGCTCACCCTCAGATGTTAGGAAGGAAGGGTTTCCAGGGTCTGCAGGGCTTTTTATTTTTGTCGCTGTCAACTGAAGGGGCTGTCCTGTGCTGTATGACACTGACTGTATTTCTCTTGTGATTGGACAATCCAAGGTCTCACTCCTTCAGTTCCTCCCAGTGCCTTGTCTAGTCCAAAGATTTCTACAATATTTTCTCGATTAAGACATTGCACAATTCCGTTTTTAACCTATCTGCGTGTATGTCTGTACCTTTCCCTGTGATCTCCTCCAGCCGCTACATCCATCTGTATCTCACTAACCCTCCATATCTCCACAATCTTTATATCATACTCCAGCCCCATCTATCACTGTAAATTCCGCCAGCCCCTACACTCCTCCCTATCTCTCTAATCTCCAGCTGCTACACCTGTCCCCATATCCTGTGAATGAATTTAAATATATCACACTAAGCTGTTCTAGCATGCAGAGGCCATGCTATCCCTCAGTCATCTGTAGACTTGTTTTCCTATTTCTGTACCATCTCCACCTTGCTTTCCTGTCTCTGTAACATCTCCAACCTTGCAATCCTGTCTCTGTAACATCTCCAACCTTGTTTTCCTATCTCTGTGGCATCTCCGGCCTTGCTTTGCTCTCTCTTTAACATCTCTGGCATTGCTTTCTTACACACCTCAGTGAATTGGTTATATATCTGCTCCTGTATTTTCATCTTATTGGGGCCTCTATATAATATCCCTAGCAGTGTGTTCTGTCATCGTTTTGATCCTAATCTCGACCGACAAAACCTTCTTTGAAGACACTTCCAAGAAATTCACCTGTCCTTACAGCTGAAACTGACTCCTTAATTAATAATGCGAGACAACCCCCTCTTCAACACTCTCTCCTTTCCTGCCCATATTTTACAGTTGCTAGCCCTGACCGCCCTCAAACAAGTCTTTGTGATGGCAAAAATGTCACATCTCCACATGTCAACACATTCCCTCATCACATCGGTTTGTCTGATCATATTCCCAGCATTAACATAAGCTGGAATATAACACTTGGAATACTCTGTGCCTCTGAGTTTTTCAGGAATTCACTATTTCTTATCAGGCTGGCCAAGCCATGAACCAAAATTGTAACTTTGGCACTTAATGAATATTTGTTGAATTATAAATTCATTTTAAAAAAATGTATTCCTCAAGTGCATCCTTCCAGAACTGAGCAGTCAGCTCCATATACAATGAGCCCTGATGGTTAATTCCACGCTCAGTATGCAGAGGGGACATCCCTCAGTAATGGAGAAACTGAGGACTGTAGTTCATGGAGATCAGAGGCAAAAAGTGTGGTGCTGGAAAAGCACAGCAGGTCAGGCAGCATCTAAGGGGCGGGAGAATCGACGTTTCGAGCATAAGCCCTTCATCAGGAAGCCACTGGTGCATTCCTTTTCTTTTCATTCTGTGATTCACAGGACATTGGGAACTGTACTTACTCAGGAATGCAGCACTGTGTATTGCACTGAAATGGAAAGCAGTCAATCAGTTGGTTGGACAGAGTGTCGAAATATTGAAGAGACGTTCAGACTGATTGAAGTACAAACATAAAAATAGGTAAATGCCCTGGGTCAGATTGGGTATACCGTAGGTTATAGCAAGTTTTGAGATGATTTATAGCTCAGGTTGAGGTTTTGGATATAGGTTTGCTCGCTGAGCTGTAAGGGTCATTTCCAGACATTTCATTACCTTACTAGGTAATATCTTCAGTGGACTTCATGCGAAACAATGCTGAAAATTCCTGCTTTCTATTTATATGTTTGGATTTCTTTGGGTTGGTGATGTTAATTCCTGTGGTGAAGTCACTTCCTGTTCCTTTGTTCAGGGGGTGGTAGATGGGGCCTAACTCGATGTGGTTGTTGGTCTGCTCCATGGGCCAGTCTCTGACTTAGGACGAATTTGTAAGACCTGGTTCCTGGTCAGTCACTGGTGTCTAATTTAAACAGCATTTATACTTACACAGTGATAGCCTGTTGACTAGCTCCTTCCTTTTCAAGGTGGATTCCAAATGATTCTCTGTGAGGGAATGTTTGAATAATTGTCCTGACGCAGGTTGAAAACTCTCTGGACAGATTCGGGATCAGGCCAGTGTCTTACTGAGTGCCACAGGCAGCTGTGAGCTCCAGTCGTACTGTACCCGAATTCAGGCCGTTTGGAGTCCACTTTTAATGTCGGTCATGATGTAAAGTGATGGGTTTACTGACCTGAAAAATGATCATGAGCTTGCCATGTTTTTGAATTGGGCAATAATAAAATATGAACTACAATTATTCAACTGAACAATAACTGCATTATCTCTGAAAACAATTAAGTAGATTCTATATTGATGGAATTAAAATATATACAATGAACAACCTGTTATGATATAAAAGTAAAGAATGCACATTTTCTTTTGTATCGATAAAGAACATGTTGTCTGACTATTTTGGTGATCTCAATTACGCATTGAATGTCAGTATTCAAATGCATACATTGTAGCTCTATCATTTGCAAAGTGGTTGAACACTGACTGATTGCACATTCAGAGTGAGTAAATGATTGAACAATCAAACAGAATTATAACTCTTACACATTTAAATATAATCAATCGATTTAATTTCTCACATGAAATATGTAATCATCAGCTATTTGCCAACAATTCTATTAGTTTTTAAATAATGATGGAAAAGTGTAGACTAGATCTAAAATTTGAAGTTCTCAATTGGAGAAAGGCCAATTTTGACGGTATGAGGCAAGAACTTTCAAAAGCTGATGGCGGCAGATGTTCGCAGGTAAGTGGACGGCTAGAAAATAGGAAGCCTTCAGAAATCAGATAACGAGAGTCCAGAGACAGTATATTCTTGTTGGGATGAAAGGAAAGGCTGGTAGGTATAGAGAGTGCTGAATGACTAAAGAAATTGAGGGTCTCATTAAGAAAATTAAGGCAGCATATGACAGGTACAGACAGGATAGATCCAATGAATCCTTAGAACAGTATAAAGGCAGGAGGAGTATACGAAAGAGGGAAATCAGCAAATTAAAAAGGGGACATGAGCTAGCTTTGACAAATAGAGTTAAGGAGAATCCAAAAAGACTTTACAAATACATTGAGGACAAAAGGGTAGATAGGGAGAGAATAGAGCCCTGAACGATCAGCAAGACAGCCTTTGTGTGGAGGGGCAGGAGATGGGGGAAATACTAAACGAGTATTTTGTATCACTGTTTACTCCGGATGAGCACATGGAAGATGTAGGTATACAGAGATATAGATGGTGACATCTTGAAAATGTCCATATTACAGAGGAAGCAGTACTGGATATCTTGAAACGCATAAAAGTGGATAAATCCACGGAGCTGATCAATCAGGTGCAACCTAGAACTGTGAGAAGCTAGAGAATTGATTGCTGGGCCTCTTACTGAGACACTTATACCATTGATAGTCACAGATGAAGTGCCAGCGACTGGAGGTTGGCGAACGTGATGCCACTATTTAAGAAATGTGGTAAGGACAAGCCAGGGAACTGTGGACCAGTGAGCCTGATGTTGTTGGAGGGCAAATTATTGGAGGGAATACTGACGGACAGGTTGTACATGCATTTGGAAAGGCAAGGACTGATTAGGGAGAGTCAATATGGCTTTGTGCATGGGAAACCATGTCTCACAAACTTTATTGAGTTTTTTGCAGAAGTAACAAACAGGATTGATGATCCATATGGACTTCAGTAAGGCATTAGATAAGGTTCCCCATGGGAGACTGGTTAGCAAGGTTAGATCTCACGGAATACAGGGAGAAGTAGCCGTTTGGATACAGAACTGGCTAAAGGTAGAAGACAGAGGGTGGCAATGGCAGTGGCGGGTTGTTTTTCAGATTGGTGGCATGTGACCAGTGTAGTGTCACAAGGATCGGAATGGGTCCACTACTTTTCGTCATTTATATAAATGATTTGCATGTGAGTATAGAGGTATAGTTAGTAAATTTGCTGATGTCACCAAAATTGGAGGTATAGTGGACAGCGAAGAAGGTTACCTCAGATTACAAGACGAACTTGATCAGATGGGCCAATCAGATGAGGAGTGGCAGATGGAGTTTAATTTAAATAAATGTGAAATGCTGCATTTTGGGAAAGCAAATCTTAGCAGCACTCTTTATGGTGAGGTCCAATGGAGTGTTACTGAACAATGAGACCTTGGAGTGCAGGTTCATTGTTTCTTGACAGTAAAGTCACAGGGAGGCAGGTTAGTGAAGTAGGCATTTGGTATGCTTTACTTAATTGGTCGGAGTATTGAGTACAGGAGTTGAAAGGTTGTGTTGCAGCTGTACAGGACATTCGTTCGGCCGCTTTTGGAATATTGTATGCAATTCCGTACTCCTTCCTAACGGTAAGATGTTGTGAAACTTGAAAGGGTTCTGAGAAGATTTATAAGGATGTTGCCAAGGTTGGAGGGTTCAAGCTATAGCTGGGGTTTGAATGGGCTAGGGCTATTTTCCCTGGAACGTTGGAGACTGAGGGGTGACCTTATAGAGGTTTATAAAATCATAAGGGGAATGAATGTGAAAATAGACAATGTTTTTTCACTGGTGTGGGGGTTCCAGAACTAGAGGGCATAGGTTGGGAAGGAAAAATATAAAAAGATGTAAGGGACAACCTTTTCACACAGAAGGTAATTTGTGTATGGAATGAGCTGCCAGAGGATGTGGTGGAGGATTGTACAATTGCAACATTTAGGTGTTGTCTGGATGGGTATATGAATACAAAGGGTTTAGAGGGACCTGGGGTGAGTTCTGGCAGCTGGGATTAGATTGGGTTGGGATATCTGGTCAGCATGGACGAGTTGGATGGAAGGGTCTGTTTCCATGCTGTTCACCTTTTTGACTCTATGACTGTAATTGAGAAATGACAATAATTTGACACGCACTGTCAAATAAATAGTTTATTTTATTAAATTGTAGCATAAATAAGTTGAAAGCTTGTCTTTTTTAGAATGAGTGAGAAAGAGCAAACAAATTCCAACACAGGAACAGATCCTCCTATTTTCCTAACCTGCCACCTATTTTCTAAGCGTCTGTATCCCTCTGCTCCCTGCCCATTCATGTATCTATCAGATATATCTTAGGTGCTGTTATTGTTCCTGCCCCTACCACCTCTGCTGGTAACAAGTTCCAGGCTGCTACCATCTTATGTGTTAAGAACCTCCCACATATATCTGTCCTAAACCTTTCCCCTCTCACTTTGAACTCATGCCCCCTAGTAATTGAGTTCCACAATCTGGGGAAAACGCTTCTTGCTTTCCACCTTGTCTATATCTCTCTTGATTATGTAGTTCTCAATCGGGTCCCCCCTCATCCTAATCTACTCAGTCTTTCTTCATAACCAGCACCCCATACCAGGCAATATCCTGGTGAACCTACTCCACACTCTATTCAAAGCATCCACATCCGTTTGGTCATGTGGTGACCAGAACTATATGCAGCATTCCAAATGTGGCCAAACCAAAGTCCAATGAACTGTCACATGACCTGACAGCGCTTGTACTCAATACCTGATCCAATGAAGGAAAGCATGCCGTATGCCTTCTTGACCACTTTACCGAGCTGCATTGCCACCTTCAGGAAACAATGGACCTGAAAACCCAGATCTTGCTGTCCATCAATTTTCCCCACAACTTTTCCATTTACTGTATTGTTCGCTCTTGACTTGGATCTTCCAAAATGCATTGCCATCATTTGCACAGATTGAACTCCGTCTGCCATTTCTGTACCCATCTCTCCAATCTATTTATATTCTGCTGACAGTCCCCTTCACTAGACGCTACTCCACCAATCTTGGTGCCATTGCAAGCTTGCTAATCAGGCTACTGATACATTCTTCCAAATCATTGATATATATTACAAACAACAGTGGTCCCAGCACAGATCACTGTTGCACACAACTGGTCATCAGTCTCCATTTTGAGTAATCCCCTTCCACTACTACTCTCTGTTTCCTGTTGCACAGCTAGTCCTCTATCCATCTGGATAAAACACCCTGAACCCCATGCGACATCACCTTCTCCATCAGCCTACCATGTAGAATCTTATAAAACGCCTTACACAACTCCCTCAGTATATTCTCCATTACCTTCCCTACCACTGATGTCAGGCTTGCCTGTCTACAAGTTCCTGCATTATCCCCGCTGTCCTTCTTAAACAAGGGGATAACATTAGCAACTCTTCAGTCCTCTGGGACGTACCCCATGTGCAAAGATCCTGCAAAGATATATGTTAAAGCCCCAGTTATTTCCTGACTCACATCCCTCAGAAACGTGAAGTAGATCCCACCCAGACCTGGGGGGTTGTCAACCTTTTAGAATATGCAAACCTTCCTCACTCTTTATGTCGACCTGACCCAGAGTACTCACAGATCTATCCCGAACCTCAATATGCGTCATGTCCCTCTCCTTGGTGAATACCGATGCAAAGTACTCATTAAGAATCTAACCCATTTTCTCTGACTCCACGCATAACTTTCGTCCTTTGTTCCTGTGTGGGCAAAACATTCCTCTAGTTACCCTTTAGCTCCTTATATATGAATAAAAGCTTTTGGGATTTTCCTCAACCCTGTTTGCTAAAGATATCTCATGACCACTTTTAGCCCTCTTAAATCCTCGATATTTACTGTGAAATGTGGTTAGTGTAAAGAAAATAAACATTTGCTCGTCCAAGTGGGAACTCAGACCTTTTCAAAGTGTTTTGTGCCAAAACATATTTGAAATCAGTCTCAGTGCAAATAAAAGGCAAGAGAAGAAACCTCTTGGGAAGAGTAATTTTCAGCCACTGTCCCCCCAAAGTACTTCTGAAGTAGAAAATAGTGAGGGCTTTTAACAAGGGCACAACAGTTATTATGGATGGTTTGAATGTGCAAATTGACTCGATTAATCAACTTGACAAGGCTATCCTCGAATAAAGATTCATGGAATGTATGAGAGATTATTTTCGAGAGCAGGATGTCATGGAACCAACCAGAGAATGGGCTAATTTAGATTTGATATTATGTAACAAGGAACGATTGGTGGATGAGCTTTGCCTTGGAAAGAGGAACACAACATGCTGCAGTTTCACATTCAGATTTAAAGAGTGAAGACTGAGTCATACATGTGAGTTTTAGTGTTAGGCAATGATAATTATACTGGCCTAAGGATGGATTTGGCTGTGGTGGACTGGGGGGAGAAAAGATCATTCAAAGGCAGGACAGCTGAAGAAATTTGGCAAAAATTTTAGGGAGATACTAAAGACCGAAGAGGAATTGCACAACGGGGAAAAATCATCCATATCTTGATAAGGTAGTCCAGGATAACTTGAAGGCAAATCACAGAGCATGTCACACTGCGCAAGTTAGTCACACTGTGGAGGATTGGGCAAGTCAGTGGCCCCGTTGTGTAATGGCTGAATGCTTATGTGATAAACCCAGATAATGTTTGAGTGACCTGAGTTCAAATCCTGCCACAGCAAGTGGCGGAGCTTGATTTCAAATCTGGATTTAAGGGACTGATGGTAGTTATGAATCGATTGCCAAGTAAAACTCACCTGGTTCACTAATTTCATTTTGGGAAGCAAACTGCCATCCTTACCATAGACTCACCACTCTCAGGCTGAAAACAATTCCTCTTAACACCGTTCTAAAAGATCTTCTCTTGACTCTCAGGTTATGTCCTTGAGTCCTTTCTCTCCTAACAGTGGAAGCATCTTACCAACATCTACTCTGACCAGGCAACCAGTATTCTGTATGGTTCAATTAGATCCACCTTCACCCTTATAAACTCTAGCGAGTATAGACCCAGAGACGTCATATGTTAAGCTTTTCATTCCTAGGACCATTCTTATGAAGCTCCTCTGAACACGCTCCAGGTAGTTACACAATACTACAAAACGGTACACAATACTCCAAATGTGGTCTAACCTGAATCTTACTCAGCCTCAGAAATCCATTGCTGCTTTAATATTCAAGTCCTCTCAAAATAAATGCCATCACTGTATTTGCCTTTCTCACCAGATGGACCACCTGAAAGAATAATCTTAGGATGGGCAATAATAAATTTAACATGGAGTTACAGAAATGAACAATAATTAAAGCATGCTTGGAAATGGATCCCAGCCTAGACTAAAGTCTCTGTGTTTATCCACATGCGGCAGAATCCAAACAGGCTGCAGCTACCCACAGATGGTTTGCGAACAAACCTGACAGCTACAAACCCTGTAATACCAACCTGAAGTTGAACCTGAATGGGACAATGGAAATTCGCCCTTGGGCCATCAATGTGACAACCCCAGGTTGGGACTGATTGATCAGGATAAATGAACCTGATCATTCCATTGACAGATCCTCCACACCCTCCCAAAAAGACGTGAGGACTTGGAAGGATAAGAATCACTGTAAAACCCCTCAGGGAGCGGTAACTCGAGAATAACCACTGAAAGAGAAGACACCTACAAGACCCTCAGAAGAGCAAGAAGACTTCACCACGTGAAATCCGGTCAACTTCTCACGGGGTGGAATGTGATCATCCAAAGTTAAGTTAAACCATAAGATAGCTTGTAGTGTTTTCCATTGTTATAATACGATTCATTGTTCTAATATTAATTGTGTTCAATAAATAAATATTATTGTTTTTAAGGCTGGACTCATTTCTTTTGCTGAATATAAGATTTCAAAGACAGTCAGCGGCAGATGCAACACCTCCCTAACTACTGATTCAACTTGCACATTTACTGTAACTCAATCCTGGACTGTAACTCGTAAAACTCTTTGTGCTTCAGACTTCTGAATTTTCTCCCCAGTTATAAAATAGCCCATATCTCTCGTCTACCTCGTACTTTCCCAAGTAGTACTCTATCTGCCACTTCTTTGCCCACTCTCTTAACCTGTCTAAATTCTTCTGCAGCCTTCCTGCCATCTCCATGATACCTGTCCCTCTACCTATCTTTGCATCATCTACAAACCTCGCCGGAGTGCCCTCAGTTCCTTCATCTAGATCATTAATGTACAAAGTAAAAAGCTGTGGTTCCGTTGCAGAACACCAGTTGTTTTCCGCTGCAATCCTGAAAAGGACCTTTTTATTCCCACTCTCTACTTTCTGCCAAACAGACAAGCTTCTGTACACACTAGTATGTTGTCTCTGACACCATGGTCTCTTATCTTACTCAGCAGCCTCCTGTGAGGCACCTTGTCAATGTCCTTCTTGAATCCAGATAGATAGTATCCATTGGCTCTCCTTGGTCTAACCTGCTTGTTACATCCTCAAACAATTCTACCAGATTCCACTTGGTGGAAACCATACTAACTTCGCCCTACTTTACCAGGAACTGGCAAATATTCAGAAATCTCATCCTTCGCAATGGATTCCAGGAACATACCCACGATCGAGGTTAGGCTGATCTATTTGTAATTTTCTGTCTTTTGCCTTATTCCCCTTTTAAACAGGGTGTCAGGGAAATCCAAGATCGCGGCGACGCCAGTAGATCTAAGTCTGCAGGGCTCTACCCAAGACTCAGGCAAAATGGGTTACCCACGCTCACCTCACCTGTTAAATTGTTTAAAATAATTTTTACCCAGCAGCCTTGGCCATTCTACATCAAACTTTATCAGTTTGACGCTTTTTAAAATGACCAAAGGTAAAGGCTCTCGCAGTTCACAACAGGGAGGGAACCCTCCCCACCACTCCACAGCAAGACTGACGTCTGCGGCCGATCTTGGGGACTCACCTGCAAGGGTGAGCCAGATCTCGGAGCTTGCTAAACTCCGAGAGAAGATTGATGCGTCCATTGATGAGACCCAGTCCAATTGGGAGTCAGTCTCGGTCATGCTGCAGAGACATGATGGAGAGATCGAGAAACTCGGGCAACGTGTTGGGAAGGGCGGAGTGACAGGCCGTGGCCTCCAGGACCACTGTTGTGTTATCCATGGGTCAGGTCTGGGCTCTGGAACACCGAGTCTTTACCTTATAGGAACATATTGACGACCTCGAAAATCCAGGTCGTCAGAAAAGTATTCAGTTGCTTGGCCTTCCTGAACAGGAGGAGGAAGGCCCGCGTATTGATTTCCTGGAGCAATGGCTCCCACATCTGCTGGAACTGGAGTCAGAGCTGGACCAGGTGTGGGCTGAACGGGCCCACCGGGTTGTCGTGCGCCGGCCCAGGTCGGACCATCGTCCATGCCCAGTCCTAGTTCAACTACAGCATTACAGGGAAAAACAAATGCTCCTAGAGGCCTCCATAGACTTGGGGTTGGGTCCCCATGCCAAGATGTGCAAGAGCTCCAGGATAATGCTGTTCCAGGACTTTTCTCCGGCTGTGGTCCACAAGAGGAAGACATTTGAGGAGGCGAAGAAGCATCTGAGGGATTCAATAATCTGTGCGATATCCGGCAACGCTATGCTGCAGTCATTGAGGATCTGTGTATAACTTCGGATCACCAGAAAAAGTTACATAATTATTGGATGCTCTCAAATAGACTGCGTGACTTGATCCGTATGGATAATGACTTTATGTTGCCCTCCTTTTGTTTTTTCCTCCTGCTTTCTTCCTCTTTCTCTTCTCCATCTTTCTAGGTGGGGGTGTAGGGTGTGGATCATTCCTTATCCTTTCTATGGACTCTTATCTATATCTCGTGAGCTTTGGGGACGTTTCTGAGCGTATTTTTTTTTTTAGTTGGTTGCTTATTACTTGCTGGGATTGTAATTTTGTAATTTTATGTATTTTCATCTTGTGTTGTTTTGCTCAGTTTATCTCGTTGATGGTGTGGCGGGGGGAGGAGTGTGTGTGTCACACCTTTAACTTCTGTCTTATAAGATATTGGAATTTATTTACTCTAATTTGTCATGCCTGGGCTGAGGGCATGTATCTGGCTGGGAGATGTTATGGCGGAATTATTGGAAGGTAGTAGTGCCTCCTGTGAACAAGGGGGAAAGTCTCCTTTTAAGTATGTTTTATGTTATTTGTTTTTTGGAGTAGTTCTTAGTTGTTTTGATTTAGCCATTTACAGAATTTTTTTTATCTGTGAATCATTTTTGGTTTTTATTCAATGTGTTTTGGGTGGGGTTCTCCCTCCTGGGGGGTCTCGGGCTTGCTTGGACTATCATGGCTAGTCATTCGTTTAGTGGGGCACCTGGAATGTCAAGGGAACCACTCATCAATCAAAAGGAAAAAGATATTATCAAGTCTTAAAAAAGAAAGGGTGGATGTAACCCTTCTATAGGAGACACATCTACTTGATAAGGAGCATTCGAAGCTGCGATAGGGTGGTTTTGGCCAGGTGTTCTTTTCATCATTCAGCTGAAAAAGTAGGAGAGTAGCCATTCTTATTCGGAAGTACCTTCCCTTCCAAATGCTAAGCCAGATAAAAGATGACTCTGGACGGCATATATTAAGATATACACTCATACATGGAAAGGAATCTGGGATTTTGAATCTTTATTGCCCCCCAGTGCACACTATTAAATTTGTAATGGAAGCATTTTCCAAGGTGATGGCTCTCGGGGTGCACTACACAATTATTGGGGAGGAAAATAATTGTATCATCGACCCAGGAATGGACAGAATATCTAAGAGCTCTGTGGGCATATCTTTGCGATCTAGGCAGTTGGCAGATCTGAGTAGGGATTTGGGGATGGTAGATGTGTCGACGTGTCTTCACCTGGATGCTCGAGACTTTACTTTTTATTCTAACCTATACAAGTGCCATACCGGAATCAATATGTTTCTGTCCCCTCGATCCTTTTGAACTCAATATTATTTTGTGAAGTATGTAATATATATATTTCCGACCCTGCCGCAGTAGATATGGAGGTTAAGACTAGTGATGATGAGATAGCTTCCCGACATTGGCGTATGGACCTTTTCCTATTGAAGGATAGTAAGTGCATAAAATATTTCTCGCAGGAATTTAAAATCATCTGGGATATCAACTCAGGTACCGCTGGTAACTCTTCGGTGATGTGGGAGACTGCTAAGGCATATGTGTGAGTTTTGATTATCTCATATTCTGTGATCCGGAAAAGACAAAAGTGAGAACAACAGTGTCTGCTCGAGGCCCGCCTGAAGGCGGGTGAGACAGCGTATGTGGATAGACACTCCATTACTAAACTACAGCGGATCACAGCCCTTAGAGCAACTTTGAATACCACACTTATTCAAACAGCAAAGAGGGAGCTATTATTTGTGAAGCAGAGATCATTAGACCTTATACCAGAGATTATACCTGCCAAGCCTGGCAGGTATCTAGCATACCTTGCCAGAAAGAAAAAGGCTCCCCAAGCCATTATGTCTATTAGAAAGAGTGCCGGTGCCCTGAAATGTGATCATAAAATCATCAATGCAGCCTTTAGAAAGTTCTATTTCGAATTGGATACGTCAAAGACCTGAGAGGATAGAATGAAGAAAAGAGAGTCTTTTTAAATAGAATCTGGCACTCCCGGGCCTAACCTCGGAGTGGGTGTTGTCCTTGAATGTCTCCTGGCAACCCAGGATATACAGGGGGCAGTGAGGCAGCTCCAGAGTGGCAAAGGGCCCAGACCAGACGGATTCCAGGCTGAGTTTTCTGAAGAATTTATTGGGTAATTGGCCAGGCCACTTATAAATAGGTATAATTATTCACATAGTCAGGGCTGCCTCCCGTCATCTCTGAGAGAAGTAAATATTTCTGTCATTCTTAAGAAAGGAAGGGCCCCAGATGACTGCTCTTCATACAGACCTCCATCATTTTTGAATGTGGATTTTAAAATATTCTCAAAAATGTTGGTATTAAGACTGGAGAGCGTTTTACCATTCATTATAAAAGAGGACCAGACAGGGTGTATAAAGGGTCGCAAATCAACTAATAACATTAGAAGTCTTAAACATGGGCACAAGCCTGCCAGCAGGGAGCGATACCGGGATTAGTTGTCTCTCTGGAGGCTGAGAAGGCATTCGATCGGGTAGAATGGCCATCCCTCTTTTATGCGCTGGAATAGTTTGGTGTTGTAGAGGTCTTTACTAAATGGGTTACAGTATTATATAATGATCCCAAAGCAGCGGTGATCACCAATGGGTAAAGTTTGGATAACTTTAGCGTTGGCAGAAGTTGTCATTAAGAATGCCCTCTCTCACCATTATTATTTACGCTAGTGATTGAGCTGCTGGTGGAAGCTATACGAGCCGACCCTAATATAATGGCTCCACAGGTTGAATCGGATAAGCACAAAATTACTCACTATGCAGATGATGTCCTCCTTTTCTTAAATGATCCATTGAAATCTGTGCCCCGCTTAATTCAAGTGATTAACTTATTTGGTATGTTCTCAGGTTATAAAAGCAATTTTATGAAATCGGAGGCCATGCCTCTCGCAGGTCTTGCCAGTATATCCAATTTTCAGGATGGATCTCACTTCCCCTCTCGGTGGTAACTACGAGGTTTTCTTTACTTCGATATTATTAATACTCCGGCATTTGGTCAGCTACATAAAACAAATTATACGCATTTATTGGAGAAAATAAGATAGGACCTTCAACGCTGGGAAGATCTCCCGATATCCTGGCTCGGTAGAATAGCTTTGGTCAATATCAATATCCTATCTCGCCTTTTATACAATATGAGAATGCTCCCCTTGATGCTGCCGAGGCAGGCGCTGCGTAAGCTTTATGATTGGCTCGACTCCTTTATTTGGAGTCATGGACAGCCCCTTATTAAATTAGAAAAGCTGCAGCTTCCACAAGTAAAGGGTGGGCTGGATTTTCCGAATTACAGGAGGTACGAATTGAACGCCCTATTACCTTATATAGCTGACTGGGTCTCTTGTGAACCACAATCAATCTGGTTAGATATTGAAGCCTCACGAGCAAAACAGTTACATCAAACCTAGAGTCAAGAATTGGGGATCGAAATCTCGTTAGAGATGTGAGAAGACAACTGGGACAACGCCAGGAAGATCTCTGTCTGTAACAGAACTCAGGCAATCCAATTGAAGATACTTCATAGGGCTCACATGGCACCTGAGCGACTTGCAAAGTTCAAGGCAGGAGCATCACCAGTGTGTTCTATATGCAAAATAGAAGTTGATCCTCTCAGGCATTGTCAGTAGACATTCCATAAGATCCGCAGGTATTGGGACACAGTAGCGAATGCCTTGGCAAAGATTTTGGGTACGGAGATTGGGTTGGATGCAGTGTCTCTACTTTTGGGCTCCCCAAATTTCCTCTCTTTTGATATATACGGGAGGAAATTATTTAACAACCTTTCTTTTTGTGTGAGGAAAAAACATTTTATCGAATTGGGTATCCGAAGGACTCCCAGGACTTTCAATTGGCATAGCATAGTCATTGACTATATCCCCCTTGACTTCATTATGAATATGGTGCACCAATAAACTAAATTATTTTAGAGAACATGGTAGCCCTTTTTGAACTACATTGACAAAAATATAGCAGCAACATGGTTCAGGGCCTTTGAATAGCCGTGGGGATGGTTCTGGCTGGTTTGGGAGGAGGTATCCCGTATAAATACGGGTACAGTTATGACCTGATAGAAATTTATGTTGAATATGTACAAAAGTTATTTATTTACTTATTTATTTTCTTTTCTCCTTTTGTTTAATGCTAGTAATGCAGGATATCTTAATGTATTTTTTGATAGTTTGTAGAATAGATTAGTAGCTTGTTTTTAAATTCTATAATGGGTTTATTATTATATTGTAACAGAACTCAGGTTATCCAATTGAAGATACTTCATAGGGCTCACATGGCACCTGAACGACTGGTTTGTACTATTTTTGTAATTTTGCAAAAAAATTCAAAAATCATTTTTTTTCAATAAAACCATTTATTTAAAAATGGGGTGTCGCGTTCGCAATTTTCTCGTCTTCTGGGTCCCTCCCTGATTCTAGAGATTCCTGGAAGATCACCATTAATGTCTCCATCCAGCTTATTTATCCATATAGTTTTTCGAGCGGCTTGTCCTAATCAGCTCAGCCTCCTCACTCTTGAATTTTTGGGATATTATTCATGTCTTCCACCGAGAAATCTGATGTGAAATAATTATTCAGTGTCTTATCTATTATTTGTTCTACACGACTATCTCTTCAGCGTCATTTACCAGTGGCCCAATATCCACTTCTGCTTCTCTTTTTTGCCCTTTATATATCTAAAGAAACCCTGACAGTCATCTTTGTATCACTTGGGAGCTTACCCCCATATTTAATCTTCTCCCTCCTTATTCCTTATTTTGTTGCCCTCTGTTTGTCTTTGCAAGCCTCCAAATCCTCTGGTTTCCCACTGCCATTTGCCATGATATCTGCTTTGTCTTTTGCTTTTACCCTAGCCATGACTGCCCCAGTCATCCATGGTTGCCTCATCCTCCCTGTACCATGCATATTTTACCTCGGGATGAATCTCTACTGTGACTCCTAAATTGCTCTGAGAAACTCCCACCATTACTATTCTACTATCTTTCCTGCTAGACTCCTCTCCCAGTCAATTCTATCCAGCTCATCCGTCATGTCTTTGTAGGTGCCTTTATTCAGCTAAAATATTAACTCCGATTCTACTTTCTCCTTCTCAAATTGAAGAGTAGTTTCAATCATATTATGATCACTGCCTTCACCTTAAGCTTCCTTATCAAGGCTGCCTCACTTTACAACTCTAAGTCGAATATTACCCATTCCCTCGTTGCCTGCACCATAAGCTGCTCCAAAAAGCAATCTCGTAGACATTCCACAAATTATTTCCCTTGCAAACCACTACCACTGCTTTTCCCAGTACAACTGCATATTGAAATCACCCCAGTCACTGTAACTTTACCTTTCCTACACATCTTTTATATCTCCTGGTGTATCATGCATCCCAGCTCCTGACTATGATTCATAGGCCTGTACATTACTTCATCTATGGTTTTCACTTTTGCTTTTGCTCAATTCGACCCACACACATTCCACACTATCTGACTTTGTTTTGAGTAATGGGACTGAGTGATGGGACTGCAAAACACTTTAGCATTGTCTCAAATGTATAGTTTAGACATGGAGTAAAAATGTTTCATTTTAAGTTACTTCACAATATCACCACATTGGTCAAATAGTCTGTCTGTATTAGGGAAGAATACAACCTGTTGAAACTGTTAGACAAGGAAGATATGAAGAGGATATGAGTCTATAAATAGATTAAGGTGGGTCAAGGGAACAGCCAAATATTGGTGTATGAAACATAGTAGGTAAAATGTGTCTGTGCTCAAAGATATTGGCGGGTTGAATGGAAACAGAGTGGAGAGATTTTCTTGAGGCACAGAGGAATCGGCACTTGGATTACAAAATAAAAACTTTACATGTACATCAAATTTCTAGGGAGGTAAGATGAATGTTGAAACTTTCTGATACAGAATACGTTTCAAAGCAGGGACGATTTTCTACAGGTTTACAATGTAGTGGTATGACCACATTGAGAGAGCGATGGCCACAATGATATGAAATGCAATCCAAAGAAGATTCATTCAGCTGACTCTTGTGAGGAGCGTTTATCCATAGAGGAAATCATGAGCTTACTGGCCCTGGATCTGCTGGGGTTTAGGCAAACAATTTGTGATCTTGTTAAACCACAGAATATTCCAAGTAGTCTTTCAAGTTGAATTCTGAGACAATGTTTCAGCTTGTGTGAGAGATTACCATGATTGGATGGATTATAAAACTGAAGAATGTCTCTGTTAAGAAGATGGGGATTGGGTGTAATCCTCTCAGAGTGTTGTGTCTTTGTGGAATTCTCTTCTCAGATAGCGATGGAAAATAGGTCATTGAATATTCCTAAGGCAGAAGCAGGCAGATTCTTGATTAAGAGTGAAGCACTACGTTTTATGGGCAAAGGAGGAATGTGTGATCAACGTCACAATCAGATCATCCACGACCTTATCGCATGACGGAGCTGTTTTGATTCCTTACTCCTGATGCTAGTTTTTACATTTCTATTGTCTTTAGATACTGAAAAAAATATGACACGCTTGTCATGAACATGAAGACTTTTCCTTTCAAATTATTGGGCACAGCTTTCCAAATGTGACTTTTAAATGGCATTGAAAAGCACTCAGGAAAGATTCATGATGTTGTCGAGAGGTCAGGAGTATAGGGCAAAGGGAAAACCTTGCTTGAAACTGCTTTAGAAATCAGATTGGGTCGAATGGATAACTTTAATACAGCAGTTTCCTTTCAGTTGTTCTTGTGAGGTGTGCTTCATTACTAAGGCCAGCATTCTGTTGCCTGTGTTTAATTTCTATTCAGAATATGGTGATAAACCCCAGGGGTCCTTGTGCTGCAGGAACACTAACAGGAATGTTACAAAGAGAGAAACGGGGTTCTTAACAATTTGATAGTGAAGGGAGAATGATATAGCTTCAAATCCTGTGTGCCCTTGGAGATTGTATTCCTCACTATTTGATGCTCACAAGCTATGGAAATAGTGATACTTCATTCTCTGTTTCCTACAATTAGACTCATATAGCATGCAAACAGGCCTTTCAGCCCAATACATCTATGCCAGCCAGAAAACACCAAACTACATTATTTCCAGTTTCCTGAAGATCTATAGCCTACTATTCCCTGGCATTTTGCGTTTAAAAGCTGCGTTACCTTGTATTTGTGATCTGAGCATTTTTGTTCTTTCAATTTATGCATGAAATGGTTTCACTGAAATAGATCGGACAACATTAACGACAGCGACAAACTCAGTGGATCAATAAGATGTCCTCATTGCTTAATAATTATTAGAAAATCAAATTGTGTTTTTAGTTCATTTGGGATTTTAATGGAGCTAGACCAGCATTAATTGCCGATGAGATCTTCCAGTCCAGATGGTGTTGGTCCATCCAAGTAGCTGTTGAGAGGGAGTGCTAGCTGTGCATCTTATGTACT
Source organism: Chiloscyllium punctatum (assembly GCF_047496795.1). Lineage (NCBI taxonomy): Eukaryota > Metazoa > Chordata > Chondrichthyes > Orectolobiformes > Hemiscylliidae > Chiloscyllium > Chiloscyllium punctatum. The sequence continues at coordinate 199,274 of NW_027309960.1, forward strand.
GGTTTAGCTGGGAGTAAATATTTCTGCTGGTGGATGGAGTGTTACACAAGCCGCTCGCAGGAAAATGAACTTTTTGTCAATGCAAATATATGAGAACGAATTTATTATTCTTCAGAGAAATAACAACCTTACACGAGAAGTCGATATAATAATGAAGCAAAGTCTGTTTTTATGTTATTGATGTCCTTAAAATAATGGGGTCAAACAGCTGAAATAAGGCTGATGCTGTCGTTGGGCGATTCTTGCACTGAGCATGTGAATTAACATGGATGCCTTCAGAGATGTCTGGGCTGTCCTAGGTTGAGTAAGTACTGATATTCCATGGGCTGATGCTGGTTTGTAATCTCACCACTTACTGAGCACAGTTAGATGGAACAAACTAAAAAGTCTTGTTGTGGTTCTGTTCGCCGAGTGGGGAATTTGTCTTGCAAACGTTTCGTCCCCTGTCTAGGTGACATCCTCAGTGCTTGGGAGCCTCCTGAGAAGCGCTTCTGTGCTGTTTCCTCCGGCATTTATAGTGGCCTGTCTCTGCCGCTTCCGGTTGTCAGTTCCAGCTGTCCACTGTAGTGGCCGGTATATTGGGTCCAGTCGATGTGTTTGTTGATAGAGTCTGTGGATGAGTGCCATCCATAATGACACTCATCCACAGACTCTATCAACAAACACATCGACCTGGACCCAATATACCGGCCACTACAGTGGACAGCTGGAACTGACTACCGGAAACGGCAGAGACAGGCCACTATAAATGCCAGAGGAAACAGCACAGAAGCGCTTCCCAGGAGGTTCCCAAGCACTGAGGATGTCACCTAGACAGGGGACGAAACGTTTGCAAGACAAATTCCCCGCTCGGTGAACAGAACCACAACAACGAGCACCCGAGCTACAAATCTTCTCCCAAACTTTCAACCAACAAGTCTCATTGGTTGCTGCTTCAGAATATGTCAGAGCTTTCATGGCTGCCACCACATAAAATCTTGTATTAAAGACAAGGCCCATTGAGTCTGCACCATCCAATGCTGATGCAAGTGCTTCATAAAGTTTGTGAGGTTTCCTTTCTTATCCACCCTTTCAGGCAATGCATTCTAGGCACAAACCATCGTCGAGTTCAAAACAGATACCACAAATCCTCTCTTAATGTCTTGTGTAGCTAGCATTGGATGGTGCAGACTCAATGGGCCTTGTCCTTAATACAAGATTTCATGTGGTGACAGCCAAGAAAGCTCTGACATATTCTGAAGCAGCAACCAATGAGACTTGTTGGTTTGTTCCATCGAACTGTGCTCAGTAAGTGGCGAGATTACAAATCAGCATCATCCCATGGAGTATCAGCACTTACTCAACCGAGGACAGCCCAGACATCTCTGAAAGAATCCATGTTAATTCACATGCTCAGTGCAAGAATCGCCCAACGACAGCATCAGCATTATTTCTCCGATAGCTAGCTGCACCTAGCTGCACATGATGGGTAATTTAGCATGGTGAATCTGTTGAACCTGTGTGCACTGTGGGAGGAAACTGAACCTGACAGACGTGTATAAGAGCATGAGAAGTATGAGCCGAGAGAACAGACAGCAGCTGTTCCCTTGCGTCAAAGGGTCAAAAACAAGGAGGGGGGGGGCACGTTTAAATGAAAGACAAGGCATGTGTAGCTAGCTATGGGAGAAGCAGAGACAGGGTAGGAGTCGGATTAGCCGTGGGAAATGCACGAATGGGGGTATGAGGTGGGTATGGGTGCAATGCTCTGCAGAGGGTCAGTGTGGACTCGATGGGGCAATGTCCCATAAAATAACAAAAATAAAGTTTAAATAAAACAAATAAAGATACTGGGGTTCTGACCCAAAAGGAAACAGAGTGCTGGGGAAACGGAGTAGTTTTGACAGCCTCTGTCAAGAGAAAAACAGATTAGCATTTTGAGTCCACTCACCACGCATCAGTCATGAAAGCAACTCGGAAATAGTGTAATATTTGTTGGTGGAATGTGTTGAATTTCTAGAGAAATAGAGACTTCAAAAAAAATAAACAAAGGGACTGTGGATGATCAGCTGTTAAGGAAATAAATTGGAAAGTAATTTTCATTTACTTTTCACCTTTTCCCATATTCCTGAGTATCATGCCCATGTAGATAAATATCCAAGTCCCTGTGTCAGGGGAGTTCTGTCCCCTCTATCTCTCCATCCTGGGTGTGGTCATCTTCTTTTCTTCATTAATGGGACATGGGTGCTCTTGGCATGGCCAGCAACTATTTCTCTTTCCGAGTTGATTTGAGAAACTGCTGGGGAACTGCAACTCTGAACCACAGCACTTCGACGTGCTGTAGACTGGCAGTGCTCAGGTCTGTCTGGTTTCACTTGTTTGAGACCTTGTAGTGTATAACTGAATATCAGACTTGGCCATTACAAAGAGCTTTTGAGAGTCTACCACTGCTGACGATCTGGAATCACATGTAGACCAGAGCAGTGAAGATAGCAAATTTCCTTCCCTGAAATACACTAGTGAGCCAGATGTTCTTAGTTTTGACAACCATCGATATTTCATTAGATTGTCAATTCCAAATATTTTATTGAATTCAAATTCCACTATCTGTTGTGGCAGGATTGATGTCTGGGTTTGGGTCATTACCTGGGAAAGGTAAACCATTGGGAAATATTTGTGGAAATCTCAGAATTTATAGTCTAGAGAAAATACCGCTAGATGATCACCTCCCCAGTATCTCCACCATCAATAGCGGTGTGCAGTTCCATTGTCAACTATTTCCATGGAGAGCAGAACTATTCATATTTCAGGGACTGCACAGAAATGTAACAGTTTATCAACCAGCAATTGAAACAGAGGAGACGTAGACATTTTCAACATTGAGTGGGTGTGCCATATTTGTAAATATTGACTTGCTCCAGCCATTAGAAAGTCGGTGGAGGTTCTCTGGATGGTTTTCTTGGATTTGTGTTGTCAGCTGCTGCTTACATTCAGGGAGACTACAGGGCCTGGTGTTCCTATTCTGTGCAAGGTATGGGGATAGATTTTATAGTGTATCTGGGTCTGCAGGAACTGCATAGGGAGGAGCAGGGCACTGCACTGTCCTGACTGGGATTTCCACAAATATTTCCCAATGGTATACCGTTCCCAAGTACAAAGAGTGAAGCCAGTTTATTTCAACAATGACGAGATCACAGAGCTGTGCAGTCTCACACCAGGGAGAGGACTGTACTCAAAACGTCCATTAACCATTTTGATTCCAGAACTTGACAGGCAGGAATGGGGAACATATCCATTATGCCAGAGTCCCATCCTCTCATGTATTCAGGAGGTGAGAGAGGCCATCTCTGTCCAGTCAGGTGAACATATTGGTTCTGTCCAAACAGAAAAAGCAACAGAAAATCTTTTTGGAAATATTAGAGAACAGGTAGACTGTGAAAGCGAGGAACTTCAGGAAATTTAGTATTAGTAAAGTTGAAGTACTGGAAAAAACTTATTGTGTTGAAGGTTGGTAAGCTGCTGGACCAGATGAGTGATGAAGTTAGAGGGCTACAGAGATAGGGTTGGAGAATTGAGCTTGCTGGATAGCTCTTTTCAGAGCTGGTGCAGACACGATGGATCAATAGCCTACTTCTTTCCTGCCTTTCCCTTAATTATATGAGGGAGGTCAAAGCACGAGAGATTCTGTAAAGTATCCTGCAGTCTGGAAAGCAGCTATTACGACCACACATATTTACAACAGGACGGAGGGTCTAAACAGAAAACCAACTGCGGGATAGGTTAATGTCATCAGTGAGGAAACTATGAGCAATTTTTATAATTAATCATTGGATCATTGGAGAACAATGATATGATTGAGCAGCGTCCACGTAGATTCCGCACAGGAAAACTACCTTTGAAAAAGGTACTGGAGTTTATGAAGGATATTGGTTGTCACATCGACAAGTGAGAACGAGTGGGAACAGTGTATTTAATTTTTCAGGAGAAGGTTGACCCAGTTGCACACAGGTGATTGTTAAAAGTTACAGTCCTTGGGTAAGTGGGAGATATTCTACATGCATTGAGAATTGGATGATGGAGAAAACACAGAGACTGGGGTCCTCCTTTGGACTGAAGGCCACGACTGAGTGGGTATCACATGTATCAATGCTTGGAACACCGCTACTTGTAACACAAGTAGATTTGAATGTGAACAACACATACTGTCCTTTTCATGTAATTATTAGAAGGTGAGAGGTTGGGAAGTGCTTTTGGCAAAAAGGAACTGGATGTCCTTGGTCAAAAGCCATGAACAGAATTCACGCAGGGCATCCATTAATCAGGACAGGAATAGAAATGTCAGCCTTCATTACAAAATGAATCATTTGTAGGAGTTGTGGAGTGTTGTTGAGGCAGTATTTGGGCTATTGTGGACAGACTTTCTCTCCTTTATAAATCAATGATCGCCTTGTCACAGGCGCAGTGCAAAGCTATTTTATCACAATAATCTCTGGGATGATGCTAACATGAAGTTAGTGTGAAGGAAATGAATGCTTAATTTGTAGCAAGGTTAGAGAATAAGAGTTGACTGCATTGAAACGTGAAGATCATGGATGAACACACATTAATTCCATTTAAAAACATTGGTGGCATGAGAAGTTGCATTTTTCCCCATGATACGTGCTTCTTGGACGTTTATGTAGCTCTGTGGAGCGACCATGTTGGTTGAGAGAGAGCTTCAGGCTCTGACTGAACTCTCACCACCTGAATGTTCAGTTGGTGTATGACCCTGCACTGAGAGTCACATTGTTCACAAATCTGTCAGCAGTTACAATGCCTTACTTCTGAAAGAGTTAACCATTCCCAATAGCTTCTGTCCACCATGGAGAACACCAGTCTACCTTCTCAGAGATGAAAGATGCTTCTTTGAAACTTCACAATGAACATTTTGTCTTCCTTCTTCACTGTCATCAAACCACGCTGATATATTAATTGTGTACCATTAGCAAAGGAGCCAGGAGGAAAACCATGGAGCAGTCTGTTTGTGCAGTCTCTGATTCATTGGTTTGTCATGTTGGGGCGTCGATAACATCCTGCTATTTCTGTACAAGAGGCTTGAGGGGCTGAATGGCCGCCTCCTGGTGTCAAAGGAGAAGCTCAAGGGCCTGATTGGGCAAACCCTGGTTCCTGTTTAGCAGCTCAATGTGTTTGACTGGGCTCCTTCTCTTCCTGTGTAATAGGCAGGAGGGATTGAATGGGCTATCCCTATTCTTATCCAATAATGTTGATGGGCTGAATGACATCCTCACATTCCTGTGAAGTGAGATGGAGGTGCTGAATGAGCTCTTCCCTTTACTGTGTAATGCACAGTGTCCAGCAGTACTTTTACATGAATGTTACCGACATTTTAACAGCACAAGCCTGAATGCTGCCTGGGTCTTGCCGCACATGGATACAGACTGCTACAGGAGCTGAGGGAGGACACATTATTCTAAACATTGTGAGATCTTCATTGACCTTCCCCACCTCTGAGCTTATGATGGGGTGAAAGACATTGAGGAGAAAATGAGAATGCTTGTGGTCTGGATCTCACGCAAGTTTTCCCGGGACTGAGGTGGTGGATGTACAAGAACCACAACCATCTTCTTTGTGCTGAAACACTCCAACCGGTGGAGAGATTCCTCCTAATCTCCATAAAGTTCCATTTTCTTCAGTTTCCTTGACACCATCATCAGTCAAATACTGCCTTGTTATCAGGGCCAGTCATTCTTTCCTGGTGTTCATATATTTCGTTGATGTCAAAAAGTCACAGTGTATGTGTGCGGTGTGTTTCCTTCTCACAGGGGGGAGTGACCGTCGGCACGTCTCTATTCCAGAGAGGAGATAGATTACTGAGGTACTTGAAATACAGGGATGGATGGATGTTTGACACGCCAGGCACTGCGGGAGTTGGTCCTAGAGCAGATCAGCCATGACCCTATTAAAAGGAAAGGCAGGCTGTAGGAGCTGAATGACCTATCGTGCTTCTTATGTTCTTGCATTCTGTTATTGGAAGTTTCATTGTTGTTATTTTTCTGCAAGTCCTGTGAAGGAATGTTGCAGTCAAAGAGACCAGAGGATTTTGTGAGCAATATCTGGGTACAGTATGAGGGCTGTAATCACTGTGAATCTAGGTCTACAACATGACAAATCAATGGAACCGGGGAACTTCTCTAAAGAGAGAGGAGGGGACTGTTTCACAGGAACACCCACTCTTTTCGCAAGAACGTTTTCCAATCCTCACCAAATCATATCTGTATTCAGGGCTGAATGGTCTCCTCTGTTTCTATGCACCAAGTAGTAGGAGCAAGTGGTCTCCAACTGCTCCTGTGTAGCAGATTGAGGGGCTGAATGGAATGGGGCAAAGAAGGACTGAACAACTGGAGTGGGTCCCTGACCTCGCAGGCACTAATATTATGGCTGATCAGATTGTAGTCTCAGTGCCACGTTCCTATCTGCAGTTCATTTTCCTTGAGTCACTTTCCAGTCAAATATTTAACTAACACATCTTTGAATAAATGCAAACACACAAAGTGCCACAAACCTATAGGGTAGAAAATTCTGACTCTATGGCCTTGTGAGAATTTCTCCTTATTCTTGTTCCAACAGAGGTTTGAGGTTCATTGTTTCTTTTTATAGTCCCACTCCTCGAGATGTCACAACAAATTATCAGTGTAACTAAGTGTCTAATTTGGTAACTGATATCCGTCTCATAATGGGTCAGGTTCAATGTTAGGAACATGTCAGACAGGTTTCTTTAATTTCAAAAAATAAGTAATCCAAAACCAAAGCAAAGCTACTCGAATTATAATGGATACAAAAATGATATACAGTTTGGAAATTGACAATATGTACATTAACATTTATTTTTATATAAATCTCAGACACAGAAACGCACACACACACACACATACACACATACACACACAATTTGTCCAAATAACAGTTGATTTCATGACAAAGCAAAATTAAAAATGTTCCATTGTTATTCTGCCTCTGAAGTGACTCTGCCTCACAGAAATTGGTAGCACTGGGCTTTCTTCCTGGAACAGTTGGATTTGGCTGAATTCCCTTTTCTGCAGGCAGTGGAGAGATTTCAGTGAATCCTTAACAGGAACCCTCAAAGAGTGCTAAAGATGGCTAATCGTTATTCAGCTCGCATATGTTGCTGCAGAGAAGTTCAAGTAGAGATAGAGCAATGACCGTTTGCTTCTACGACAGGTGATATTTTCTCCCTGCCTGATCTGAAACATGCAATAATGTGACCCGAACACCATATATAAGGTCTGGTTGAACATTCCCCTGATTGCATGACTCCCTCCCTGTTATCTGCTCCATTTTGGAATGATTTGTAATTTATAATTTGAAGGTATGTTTATATGTGCCTGCATAATCTTTTAGCAATAAATTCATATCCTCATAGTACCTGTGTTAAAATGAATATGTTGCTGTCTAGAACTGAATGCTAAGTTTTATTCTCTTATCCATTAGCTACGCCCCAATACACTCTCCTCACGGGCTTATATGGTTCAATATGAACATCTTTCATTCTCAGGCTTGAAGTGCTCTGACGTTGTAGAGGCCATGAGGGACATGGATGGGGGAACAGCCAAGGTTATTTTCCAAGGCTGTAGGGGTCCAAACCATAGGGTAGTGAGTTAAGTTGAGAGGGAAAAGATTAAGAAGGTACCTGAAGGATAACTATTTTACGCAGAGGGCAGTGCGTGTATGGAACGAGCTGGCAGGGAAAGTGGTGGAGACTGGTACAAATACAGCATTTAAGAGACAATGGATGGGTATATGAATAGGAAGGGTTGCGATCGTTATGGGTCTAATGCTGGCAAATGGTACTACATCAGTTGGAATATCTGGTTGGTGCAGATGAGCTGGACTGAAGGGTCTGTTTCTATGCTTTATGACACTATGACATTAGGCCTTCGTTCTAGCAAGGAGTAAAGTGAAACATCCGTGAAATCGTCTAAAACAATTAAATGCTTTTCTTTCACTTGAGGGGTTCGTTGCTCCAAACAAGATATCTGATGTATTCTCAGCATTGTCATGTACAGACGCAGTAAAACATCCCAATGATTATACCCAATAACGTTTGCATGAAAAGCATCATTTGATACACTTTCCTAATCACTTGCTGAATCTGCTGACTAGGTTTATATGGCTCATCTACCGGGACATACAAATCCCTCTGTACCAATGAGTTCATCGATGTTTCTCCATTTAAATAGGTTACTGGTATTTTTCCTGTTCAACACAGCACTGATTTCCTTTACCCCACATTTTACTATTTTCTGCCAAAGAGTTGCTCACTAACTTCCCCTGTCTGTTTCCCATTGCAGAGTCTCCATGTCAAGATAAATTACTATCTTGGTGAATGAGCTAACTGAGCTCCACTCCAATCAGTCCCCTCATCCAAATCATTGGTATAGATTGCAAGTAGTTGATAATCTCACATTGATCCCTGAGGCACTTCATCAAGTTACAACTTTTCAACCTGAAAATAAACATTTATCCCAAATCTTTATTCCCTGATAGCGAGCCGGGTTTTCCCTGTTGCTGGGCAGCAGGCTGGAAAGGTTGGATGGCATCATTTATGCTGTGAAATGTACTTAGCGGGCTGAATGACATCAATCTATTCCTGCATAAATTCTTAGAGGACAGAATGGTCTCCTCCTGTCTCATTATAACGATGCTGACTGGCTGAATGGAATCTTCCTTTACCTCTGTAACATTACCGATTGCTTGAGAGAACAATACATGGGTTAGGTCCACAGCTGGCCATTCAGCCCCTCTCACCTGCTGCACCATTCATAATGGGGTGTGCATTGTTGATGTGATTGTAACTAAACATCCCCCTCTGTCTGTTTCCAATAAACATGGATTCTCTTGTTCTTCAAAGATCGATGGAACTCCACTTTGTGTGTTTTCAGTAACCCAGTCTTCACTGCTCCTTGGCCATGAGTATACAGATCAAACAACCCTAAAGAGAAACGATCATCCCTGTCTCAGGCAGAAATGGGAAAGTCCTTATTCTCAAAATGTGTTCCCTTCAAACCAATCACCACTCTTTTGAAATATAAGGAGTCGACAGTTAGAAACAGATATCAACCACTCAGCCCCTCACACCGGTCCACATTCCCAATAACTCTCCTAAATCAAATACTTACCCCATTCAGCCTCCACTGAACATGCTGAAAGATAATTCCAGGCACCACAAGATCATATGAGCAATGAACCCTGGAGTAGAATTAGGGCATTCAGCCCATCTAGTCTGCCATGACATTTGATTGCGGCTAAATTATTTCTGAATCCCATTCTCCTGTCTTCTCCAACTGACCATTGATAACTTGATATTAAAAAAAGTTATTATTTCTCTGTATTAGAGACATGCGTACCGTGATGTTGGGATATGTTCATGTGTAAATGTCCATATCTACGTGCATATCTCTGTGCGCATGTGTTATGTGTCTTCTTGTCAGTATCTTAGTTTGTACATACCTCTGTCTGCATCGCTGTTCAATGTTGTTTTGAAGTAAATAGATTGAAATTGGAATCAAAGTCTCCCTCCTCCTCTCTCTCTGTCTGTCCCTGTTTTTCATGATAGAGTTCATATAATCACTACAGTGTGGAAACATACCATTCGATCCAAGAGGTACACACTGGCCCTTCGACGAGTAACCCACCCAGACCAGTTACAATGATATCCGACGTTGACCCCTGACTAATGCCCCTAACCTATACATCCCTGGGCTCTATGGACAATTTAGCATGTCCGATTCACATAACATTCACATTGGTGGAATGTGGGTGGAAATCAGAGCACCCAGTGGAAACCCATGCAGACAGAGCGAGAATGTGAAGCTCCACACAGACTGTCACCACAGGGTGGACTCGAGCCCGGGTGTGTGGCACTGTGAGGCACCAGTGCAAGCCAGTGAGTTTTATGATTAGATTCATACAATACTACCCTCTGCTGGCCTCCCCACACCACTGCATCAGTGGCACAGTTTTTTAAAGTTAAAAGTCAAACAACACCAGGTTATAGTCCAATAGGTTTAATTGGAAGAACACTCGCTTTCGGAGCAACGCTCCTTCATCAGGTGATAGTGGAGGGCTCAATCTTAACACAGATGTATAGCAAAAGTTTACCGTGTGATGTAACTGAATTATACATTGAAAAATTGATTGTCTGTTAATCCTTTCATCTGTTAGAATACAGTGGTAGTTTCACTTCATTCGTGTGTAAATCACAAAACCTTTTTTACAAAGTTGCATTCTTAGGTTAGCTGTTAACAAGGGTGATAGCTAGACAATATGTTGAAGGTGTTGGCCCCTTGTGTTCTCTGTCTATGCCGTACCGTTTAGATTCATTCTAATCTAACACGTGAGATAACAGAGCTTTACATAAATTCATGCAGTTTTTGAGCTCAGAGTTCTACATGAATGCATGCAGTTTTTGAGCAACGTACAATGTAACCCTGCAAGTACAAATTCACTCCACAAAATATATGCATGCCTGTAGGTCTTTGTCTGTCTGTGTGTGTCTGTCTGTCTGGGTTGAGGGTTGTGAGTGTGAGAAAGTGTATGTGTGTGTGTAGTGAGTGCAGAGTGTCTTAAGTCTGTGAGGGGGTGCATGTGTGAGTGTGGGAGTGTGTGTGTCTGTAAGGGTGTGTGTGGGTGTCTGTGTGCGCGCCTGTGTGTATGTGTGTGTGTGTGTGGGAGTATCTGTAACTGTGTGTGTGTGTGTGTGTGTGTGTGTGTGTGTGTGTGTATAGTGCAATAGTGGTCACCTATAATGTGACATGAACCCAAGGTCCCGGTTGAGGCCCTCCCTATGAGTACCGAACTTAGCTATCAGCCTCTGCTCGTACACTTTTCTCTGCTGCCTGTCCTGAAGCCCAACTTGGAGGATGGTCACCCGAAAGCCCGAGGATGAATGTCCTGGACCACTGAAGTGTTCCCCAACCGGGAGGGAACACTCCTGTCTGTTGATTGTTGTGCGGTGCCCATTCATCCGTTGTCGTAGCCTTTGCTCGGTTTCCCCAATGTACCATGCCTTCGGGCATCCTTGCCTGCAATGTATAAGATAGACAACGTTGGCTGAGTCACCTGAGCACCTGCCAGGTACAAGGTGTGAGGTTTTCCCACACGTAATAGTGGTATCTATGTCCACAATCTGACACGTCTTGCAGCGTCCACTGTGACAGGGTTGTATGGAGTTGTCCTGAGAGCTGGGCAATTTGCTACGAACAACGATCTGTTTGAGGTTTGGCGGTTGTTTAAAGGCAAGTAGTGGAGGTGTGTGGAAGGACTTGGTGAGGTGCTCATCCTCATTGATAATGTGTTGCAGGTCACGAAGAACATGTCGTAATTTTTCAGCTCCTGGGAAGTACTGAACAACGAAGAGTACCCTGTCAGACTCATCGACCGCCAGTTCCAACGTGCCACAGCAAGGAAACGTTATGATCTCCTCAGGAGACAGACACATGCTGCAACTAACAGTGTACCCTTCGTTGTTCAGTACTTCCCAGGAGCTGAAAAAATACGGCATGTTCTTCGTGACCTGCAACACATTATCAATGAGGATGAGCACCTCACCAAGACCTTCCACACACCTCCACCACTTGCCTTTAAACAACCGCCAAACCTCAAACAGATCGTTGTTCGTACCAAATTGCCTGGCTCTCAGAACAACTCCATACAACCCTGTCACGGTGGATGCTGCAAGACGTGTCAGATTGTGGACGCAGATACCACCATTACACGTGGGGTCACCTCCGACCTTGTACATGGCAGGTGCTCATGTGACTCAGCCAACGTTGTCTATCTTATATGTTGCAGGCAAGGATGCCCTGAGTCATGGTACATTGGGGAAACCGAGCAAAGGCTACAACAACGGATGACTGGGCACTGCACAACAATTAACAGACAGGAGGGTTCCCACCCAGTTGGGGAACACTTCAGTGGTCCAGGACATTCAGCCTCGGACGTTCGGGTGACCATCCTCCAAGGTGGGCTTCAGGACAGGCAGCAGAGAAATGTGGCCAAGCAGAGGCTGATAGCTAAGTTCGGTACCCATAGGGAGGGACTCAACTTTACCTTGGGCTCATGTCACATTATAGGTGACAACTATTGCACTATACACACACACACACACACACACACACAAGGATACTCTCACACACGCACACTCACATACACATGGACACAGGTACACACAGACGCGCACACAGACACCCACACACACCCTTACAGACACACACACTCCCACACTCACACATGCACCCCCTCACAGACATAAGACACTCTGCACTCACTACACACACCCACACACACACATACACTTTCTCACACTCACAACCCCTAACCCAGACTGACGCACACAGACAGACAAAGACCCACATGCACACATATATTTTGTCGGGTGAATTTGCACTTTCAGGGTTACTTTGTACTTTTCTCAAAAACTGCATGGATTCATGTAGAACTCTGAGCTGAAAAACTGCATGAATCTCACGTTTTAGATTAGAATGAATCTAAACAGTACGGCATAGACACTGAACACAGGGGGCCAACACCTTCAACATATTGTCTAGCTATCTCCATTATTAACAGCTAACCCGACAGTGCAACTTTGTAAAAAAGGTTTTGTGATTTACACATGAAAGAAGTGAAACTATCACTGTATTCTAACAGATGAAAGAATTAACAGACAATCAATTTTTCAATGTATAATTTCAGTTACATCACACTGTAAACTTGTTGTATAAATTCTGTGTTAAGATTGAGCCCTCCACTCTCACCTGATGAAGGAGCGTTGCTCCGAAAGCCAGTGTGCTTCCAATTAAACCTGTTTGACTATAACCTGGTGTTGTGTGATTTTTAACTTTGTACATCCCAGTTCAACACCGGCATCTCCAAATCATGACAGGTTTTTAACTCTGAGAAGGTAACAAATCCTTTGCTGTGAAACTCTCGAATTGCACAACCATTTGATGTTTGAAATAATATCTTTGGGCGCACAGAGCAGTTTTGTCTGATACTAAACAATATTGTTCCTTTGTCATTATCAACATTACTGGACCTTTTTTGGGACTTTTCACTACTTTCTCATGTATTTTTTAAGCATTGCAAGTCACACAATGAGAAATCAATTCATCAAAATGGTTCACTCGGAGGCGAGTATTTCCTTTCTGACAGGCCTAAGTATATTTACAACCCTCCACCTACCAGCATTGTGTGTGAGTGTGTGTGTGGGCCGGGGGTTGAGGGGGTTGGGGGTGAAGGTATATGTGTTGACAGTACTGTCAGTTAGGATGGTACTGTGAGCTGCAGCCCTCTCTCCCAGCCAGACTGAATCATGGAAGGTTTATCACCCTCTGCCACTATCACTGCAGTTGGGTGTGGAGGCCAGCTGAGGGAGAGATTGTGACATTTTAAACATCACAGAGACGTCAGACCTGCACCCACTGAGAGATACCCACAGAGTCAAATACAGACACACAGGTAAAGGGGGTTGGGTGGGGGAAATGGATTCCGGGCACTCCATCACCGGACTTCACTCTTTGTATCCTGTTCCGAGCTGTTTGTCCTGGAATAGAAGACGGTGAAAGATGGAGTGAGAGTGAGAGTGAGTGACCCTGCTGTTAGTGCTGATGTAGGTGTTGGGAGGGGGGAATGGTGACGTGTCCAGAGGGAGTCAGTCAACAATGTTTCATCCATCCAGTGCTATTAGTGAGGGAGGTATAGTAGAGGGGAAAGAGAAAGAGAGAGAGAGAAGGTGCTGCATCTTGGTTGGTGAGCTCAGACCATGCTCGCTGTGCCTAGTGGTGTGGTCCCCGCTGGGAAGAGAATGGTCCCCCTCTGTACTAGCCCATTCACCAGGACATCTGTGCCCCTGTCAAAAAAACATGGTGTATTTACCCCTTATCTGCCATGGTCAGGAAAAACTGTGCAGGCCGTGCCAACCTGAGAAAGCTCAACCATGTGCCCATTGGCCTTTTGAAGATGGCACCGTTGCCAAGGATCACGGAATACCAAGGGGCATGTGGGTGATGGCGATTACCTCCAACTTTGATGGGTGGGAGAATCGGGCTGGTATTGAATGAGAGGGACTCCATGGGGCGCAGGGGTAGTTAATGAGGTGACGCCAACAAGATAGCACGAGGAATCTAGCTCAGCATCGTGCAGACAATCCCTCTGACACACTCAATGAAAATGGCTTTGAGACAAATTATTTTTCAATTCAAACCAATGAGTCGAAAACTTTGCTGACCCCAATCCCAGTTACAACGCTGCAGCTGCTTGACCAATGCTCTCCATCACAGAGAAGAAGCTAAACGTCACCTTACCCTTGGGAATTAAGACAGTGGGGAGGGGTTGGTTTTGGTATCAGTGGGGGAGCACTTTATGGCAAGTCATCATAATTGTATTAGTTTTAAAATAGAGATGGAAACAGATGAACCAGGTCTAAAACTTAAAGTTCGAAATTGTTGAAAACCAATTTTGATGATATTAACTAAAAAATTTCCAAAGTCGATTGGGACAGATATTCTCAGAAAAGTGGGTCATTTGGGAAGTGGGAAGCCTTCAAAAATGAGATGTCCGGAGTACAGAGACATTATGGCCCTGTTCGGGTGAAGGGTAAGGCTGGTACGTGTAAGGAATGCTGGAGGATTGGAGAAGTTGAGGTCCTGGTCAGAGATAGAAGGGAAGCATATGTCAGGTATAGACAGCAGGAATTGAGCGTTGTTTTCTTAATTCATTCACGGGATGAGGGCGTCCCTGGCTAGGCAAGCATCTATTACCCTTCCCTAATTGCCCAGAGGGCAGTTAGCAGTCAACCACATTGCTGTGAGTCTGGAGTCACTTGTAGGCCAGACCAGGTAAGAATGGCAGTTTGTTTCCTTAAAGCGTGTCAGTGAACCAGATAGATTTTTCCGTAAATCGAAATGGTCATCATTAGCCTCTTAATTCCTGATTTAAAGTGAATCACCAGCAGAGTTGGAAGGCATCAAGAGTATACTTGAGGGAAATTTGGAGCATAAAAAGGGGACATGTGATAGCTTTGGCAAATAGAATTAAGAAGATTCCAAAGGAATTCTACAAATACGTCAAGGACAAAAGAATAACTGTGGGGAGAATAAGACGTCCTTAAAGATCAGCAAAACTGCCCATGTGCAGAACAACAGGAAATGGGGGAGATACTGAACAAATATTTTGTATCAGTGTTTACTGTGCAGGAGGATATGGAAGCTAGAGAAATTGGGATATAAGTAGTGACATCTTGGAAGGTGTCTGTATTACAGAGGAGCTGCTAGAGGTCTTAAAACTGGCAAAGGCAGGAAAAGATCCTAGTTTTTATTAGATGCACACTAGAACTCTGTGGGAAGCTAGGGAAGTGTTTGCTGGGCACCTTGCTATCATTAATAGCCACAGGTAAAGTGTCGGAAGACTGGAGGGTGGCTACGTGGTGCCACTACATAAATAATTTAAGAAGGGTAATAAAGAAAAGTTAGTGATCCTGACGTCAGTGGTGGGTAAGTTGTTGGAGGGAATTATGATTCATTGGATTTTCACGCATTTTGAAAGGTAACGACTAATTAGGAATAGTCAACGTGACTTTGTGCAAGCAATATGGTGTCTCACTGACTTAACTGAGAGTTTTTTGAACAAGCGACTAATAAGATTGAGATAGAGTGGTGTACATTGTCAATACGGACTTCACTAAGGCATTGAATAACATTGTGTATGGTCATCTGTTTACCAAGGTTGGTTCATATGAAAGCCATATGGATACAAAACTGGCTCAAAGGTAGGAGGCTGAGGGGAGTGGTAAAGTGTTACAATATCCTGGCAAAGGTTTACAATGGTCCCCCTGCTGTGCAGATAGTCCAGTTTATCGAGTAATCCACTAGCACGGCCTGTACAGCTCTCCATTTTAGCCGTTACCTTACCCAGGTTTGCGGTGTCTGGGCTGGTTCTGTGAAGCAGATTCAGAATTTGAGGCAATGGAGCACTCTAGCAGATATGGCAATGTCTCTATTCAATGTTTGCTTTCTTGGGATTGGACCAATCATTGTGTCACTTATCCCATTATTCCAATCCCCCCATCTTCTTATCCATATTTTCAGCATCCTGGGAGATCTGAGGAATTGCTGACCCAACTCTGGATGGAGCATGGGGACTGTAGTTACTGCATCTGGGTCCGTGACATGGACACCAAATGGAGCAGAGATTGCATACAGGTGACACTGAAAACACGGAGTGAGTGTGTGTGGGGAAAGGGATGTGCTGTATCTGTATGTGTTTTCATCTGGACAAGCACATACTTTCACTCTCCCCCTTACATACACTGATGCACACTCTCCCTATCTGCTCGACAAACACATTCTCACTCTCCGTCTCTCACATGCGCACACGCGCACTCCACTCTGTCACACGCACGCATGCACACCCAGCCTCTCTCTCTAACTCCTGCACTCACAGATACATACACACCCTCTCACTCTCTCTCACGTACACACAGTGTCTCTCTCTCTCTCTCCCTCTCTGTCTCCTTCACACAGACACGCCCCTCTCTCCTACTTATGCACACACACGTATGCACATATAAATCTGTGGGTTGAACTTGCATTTGATCATTTGTCTTTGCAAATGCATTTTATTTTTTTCCAAATACGTACAATTTGTATTCAGTCAGTCAATGTGATATTTTATAAACTCCTACTTTGTAAATAAAACCATCTGACTCCAGGTGAAGACACTGACAGCGTCCAAACAAGGCCTCCCGCTTAGAATGCATTGTCTGACCGCAAGTGTTACTTCATTTACCTGAAGGTGTCTCCAGGCAGTGACTTGAAATAAATTCTGCGATTTCCATATTAATCAATCAAACTTGCACCTCCACTCTAACTGATTAAGTATTTAAGAGCCATGTTAGGTGTGTCCAATTCATGCGCATAAAACTTCTATGTTTAAGGTCCTCCTCTCTCTTACACCTATGAAGGAACAGCGCAATAAAACATTGTGTTTATAAATAAACCCATTGGACTCTAACTTGGTGCCGTTTGATTTTTGATCTTGTCCCACTCAGTCCAAAACCAGCAGCTCCATTTCATGGCTTTTACTGGTTAACTAATCCTCTCCTCTAGAAAGTAAATTGTTCCTAACACTATGTGGTCTTGTCTTGCATATTAATCTTTTGCGATGCACGTTATGCACTGATGTCTGGAAGTCCAGATATACTACATCTATAGGATCCCCATTATCCACCTTGCTTGTTACGTTTTATTTAAAGAAAGTTAGTCAAATCATTCAAACATGATTTATCCTTCATAAAACTATGTTGACTGGAGTGGATTGTGGCTTGACTTTGGAAATCTCCTGTTATTTATACCTTCATAATGGATTCTAATAATGTGTCTTCAATCCCAAACGTTTTCTCACTACTTTTCATTCCCCAGTGAAGCTGGTTATTTGAAGTCCTTCCCTTTCTATAACCTCCATGTTTCCTTTCACAATTTCTGTATAACGGGCACAAGGCTGTAAAAGATCTGCTCCAATTGCTGCGTAAGAGGCATAAGTGTCTGATTGGGCTCATTCTGTTCCTGCTTTACACTTCCTGGTATTCTTCCATTGTAGTGTCAGTGGACTTGCGTGTCCTGCTCCTGTTCCTGACCAAGCCACTGAAGATCTCAATGTCCACCTCCTGTTGCTCAATGACAGGTTTGGGGACTTATGGAATCTCCCTGCTCAAATATCATTTTTCAAGGGCTCAACTTTGCAGGCAAGTTGTGTTGCCCACACTGGGTAGCTCAGAGGTTAGCACTGCTGCCTCGCTGCACCAGAGATCCTAGTACAATTTCAGCATTCAGTTTCTTCCCACAGTCCCAAAATGTGCAGATAAGGTGTATTGGCCAAGCTAAATTACCCATAACGTTCGGGGATGTGGAGGCCAGGTGCATCAGTCATAGAAAATCCCAGGTTACAAGATTGGGTGGGGTGGGTGGTGGGATTAGATGGGATGTTCTTCGGAGGATCAGTGTGGATTCGATGAGTCAAATGGCCTGCTTCCACATTGCAGGGATTTTATGATTTACACTTTCGTTGCAGAAATCAGCTGGGGGAACAATCTTTGAGTTCATTCCAACAACCCTTCCCCAGTGAGGAGATTAAATCTGTGTGCACTACTCCAGATGTGATCTCACTGAGACCCTGTACAGCAGCAGGAACACTTTACCACCCTGCTGTAAAGTTCCCACCCAGGTTAGAGCAGTCTCAGCTGTCTGGGGAATACAGAGCTTTGCTAAAAGTTCATTGTCCTTCTCTACTCCACCAGCATAGCGGGAGATCGGAGAAAATCTCAGAATGACGCTTGAGAAGAACGGGGAAGATGTGGTGAGATAATAACCATGTTGAGATATGCCTCGCCAAACATCTTGTCTGTATCTACCATTAATCTCGCCAGACCCCACGTCACTCAGGTTCCACAGAATCTGGTAAGGTGCATCTTAGAAACAGCAAAGGAGAAGCAAACATACATGAGAGTTATGTATCAAAGTGAAAGCTGCAATACAAAGGTTGTGCATGCTAGAAAACAGGAAAATAGACATACAGGTTTGTGAGCAATAATGGACAGCTTCAAGTTACATCTCACCAGTGTTTACCCGAGTGAATGTTAATGCTGCGAAAATGGATTTCATGAGCATGTCTGAGATGGGTTGCTTTAGTAGTAAATTGAGCATCGAGCTGTTGATCAGGCAATTTTGGAGTTGGTGTTGTGTGATCAGAAGAGCAAATCGAAAACTTTGCTGTAGAGGAGCTTTGGGGAATAGTGATCTTAATATATTGAATTTTACATGACGGCTGAATACAAGCAGATTTTTTCTCTTATATTACGGGCATATACCTGAGTCGTGCAAGCCATTAAGATACGAGAATAAACTTGGCTTTAGTGAATTTGAAAAGTATATGAACGTGACTTAATGAAAGACAGGAAATGTCTGTTTTTTACAGAAACACTGTAAGGTCTACAATATGCATGTATCCCTCCAAGGCATAACTCGCAAAAGTGAAAGGTGACTCAACGATGGTGAACAAAAGAAGTTAAGAATTGCATTAGATCGATGGAAGTTTCGTTAGAGAAGGGTCATCTATTGTGGATTCATTGAAATTGTGGCTGCAACAAAAGAGGACTGATAAACTGATAAGTAAATTATAAAGAAAGCAGCAATATTAACTAACCAGAAACAAAAAGACTGACGAAAAACCTCTGAATATTGGAAAGGAAAATAAAAACAAGGTCAAATGTGGAAGAGTGAATGTGTGGACAGGATAATTTATTGTGGAGAACGGAAACAATAACAAGGGGAAACTAACCAGTTACTTTATGTCTGTCTTCACGGAGGAAGGTCCAGATAATCTCCCGGGAATACCAAGTGACATTTGGACTTGTGTAACTGAAGACTAAAATTATTCATATCAGTGACAAGGTACAGTTTGAAAACTGTCCTTGAGTATTGATATTTATAAGTCTGATAGACCAAATGTACTTCATACCAGAATTTCAGAGAAAGCAGAAATGGACATAATAATTGCATTGGGAATCACTGTATTTTTACTTTTTCAATTTGGAAGGTTATAAATGCATTCTAAGGATTTACAAAGTGAAGAAGATGGAGAATGGTGAACTGCAGACCAGTAAACTTATTGTTCACAGTGGGGAATCTGTCGGAATTTATTATAAAGAATGTGATATTGGACACTTGGAATGTTATAGCAAACGTCGAGAGAATGATGCTAGATTTCTGAAAGGGAAGGCAACATTTACAAAACGTTTGCTGGAAATGTCCCTTGTCGATCTAAACAATGGAGAACAAGTGGATGTGGTGTAGTTCGATATCAGGAGGATTTTTAAAGAATTCATACAGTAAGTTAGCCCTACAACAATAAAGTAAATTGTATTTGGAGGAACATACACAAATGGGGGAAGGTAAAACTTCAGTTTGCTTTGTTTGAAGGGAATCAGAACATAGGCGATGAAAGGCTCTGTGTTCTCTCTCCATGGATGATGGCTGAATCACTGTATTCTCCAGCATGTGTTGGTTTCAGTACAGATTCCAGCATCTGTAACACACTCTCATCATCCCCCAACTCCCCCCCCCCTCCACATTCACATCTACATCATTTCTAAATACCACAAATAATAAGGGACACAGCACTGGTCCCTTTGATGCGCCAGGGGAGACTGGTCACCAATCACACAAACAGCTTTCGACCAGTACTCTCTGTCTCCTGCCAGAGCACAGAGATTGTCCAGGTGGTTGTCAGTGAGTAGAAAGATTATATGTTACAGGATGATACAGGTGGAATGATCAGATGGGCAGAGCAATGGCAGATGGAATGTAACCCTGATAAATATGAGGTAATACACTTTGGAAGAAGGAACCAGACAGGGGAGGACTCAATGAATGGCAGCACACTAGGAAGCTCAGAGGGTGCTTCTCCACACATCCCTGAATGTCACTAGGTAGAGTAATAGGTTAGTTCAGAAGTCATATACGACAGTCGGCGTAGCCTTTAATCATTCAGACTTGGATTATAACAGTTACACAAAACTTTGATTTGGCCACAGATGGAATACTGTGAGCAGGTCCGGGAACCTCATTACAGGAAGGATGTGATTGCACTGGAGGGGGTGCAGATGAGATTCACCAGGATGTTCCCTGCGATGGAGCATATCAGCTATGGAGAGGCTGGATAAGATCGCGCTGTTTACACTGGAACAGAGAAGGCTGAGGGGGACTTGATTCAGAAGGGTAAGATTACGAGGGGCATGGACAGGGTGGATAGACAGCAGCTGCTCCTTTCA
The DNA here is from genome assembly GCF_047496795.1 of Chiloscyllium punctatum. Lineage (NCBI taxonomy): Eukaryota > Metazoa > Chordata > Chondrichthyes > Orectolobiformes > Hemiscylliidae > Chiloscyllium > Chiloscyllium punctatum. The sequence goes on from NW_027309960.1 coordinate 220,152, forward strand.
GTCAAAGGGACAAGAACAAGACAGCACACTTTTAAAGTCAAGGGGTTGAGATTTAGAGAAGATATGAGGATTGTTTTTCACCCAAACGGTATTGGAGTCAGGATGAAACTTCCTGAGAGGAGAGTTGTGATGGGTAATCGCACAACCATTAAAACGTGCTTGAAGTATCATAACATTTATGGTTACAGATCTCATGTAAGAAAGTGGGACTAATGTAGATCATACTGCTTTTCTGACAGTACAGAGTATATGCTTCTGTGATTGTGTGATTATGGACGGTGAAAGCAGTTAAGAAGATAATTGGTGCGTTGACCATCATTTCAGGGGGACTCGAATACAGGACTAAGGGCGTCATACTGTAGCTGTACAGGCCCTTGGTGAGACCCCATCTCGAAAATTGTGCAGAATTGTGTGCAGGTTTAATGTCCTTACCTAATAAAGGACAAATCTGACATTGATGGAAAGCAGTGAAGACTGATCTCTGGGTTGACAGGCTTGTTGTGGGATCAGAGTTTGGGGTGACTGGACCTGTATTCCATCAGCTGTAGGAAAATGAGTGAAATATATAAAACTCTGATGGGCGAGACAGTATGGAAGCAGGGATGATGATTCCCCAGTCTGGGATGTCTAAAACAAGGTCCACAGTATTAGATTCAGGCAGGCCACTCTGTATTGAGATGAGAAAAAGTGTCTGCACAAAAAGTGTCAGACTGGTGAACCTGGGGAATTCTCTCCCAGATCAGGCTGTGGTAGACAAAGCACTGAATATAAATGATTATCGTTAGAGACGGAGGCGATGGGAAGAGAGATGGAATATGGTGTGGAGATAGAGGATCAGCGATCATTACAGTTTGTTCTCTAATAACACGGTGTGGAACACTATTATAGAAAGCGATGCAATATAAATAATAGGCGCTATGGGAAAAAGAGAGAAAGGGGCGAAAACCCAATAATGTCAGTAAAAATAAAAACATAAAAATTAGTCAGCCTAACACCAACAACAGCACTGTCTATGTAAATCTTTAACCAGATATTGTAATGTAATAGTGCTGTAATTGGGGATTTTAACATGCAGGTAGACTCGGAGAATCAGGATGGTATTGGACCTCAAGAAAGAGACTTTGTGGAGTGCCTCACAGATGGATTCTTAGAGCAGCTGGTGCTGGAGCCGACCAGAGAGAAGGCAATTCTGGACCTGGTATTGTGTAACGAACCAGAATTGGTCAGAGACCTCGAAGTGAAGGAGTCATTGGGAAGTAGTGACCATAATACATTAAGCTTCAATTTGCAATTTGAGAGGGAGAGGGTACCGTCGGAAGTGACAGTACTTCTGTTGAATAAAGAGAACTATGGAGCTACGAGGGAGGAGCTGGTCAAAGTTCAATGGTGCAATACCTTAGCAGGATGACCGTGGAAGAACAATGGCAGATATTTCTGTATAATGCAGAAGTTGCAGGATCAGTTCATTCCAAAAAGGAAGAAAGATCCCAGGAGGAGGCATGGGCGGCTGTGGTTGACGAGGGAAGTTAAGAAACATATAAAGTTAAAAGAGAAAACGTATAACATAGCAAAGATAAGTGGGAAAACTGAGGCCTGGGAAGCATTTAAAGAGCAACAAAGGATTACTAAGAAGGAAATACTCAGAGGAAAAAATGAGGCACGAAGGTAAACTGGCCAATAATATAAAGGAGGATAGTAAAAGCTTTTTTAGGTATGTGCAAGGCAAAAAAATGGTTAGGACTAAAATTGGACCCTTGAAGACAGAAACAGGGGAATATATTACGGGGAACAAAGAAATGGCAGAAGAATTAAATGGGTGCTTCAGATCTGTGTTCACTGGGGAAGACACAAGCAATCTCCATGAGGTAACAGTGGCTGAAGGACGTGAACTTAAGGGAATTTATATTTGTCAGGATTTGGTGTTGGAGAGACTGTTAGGTCTGAATTTTGATAAGTTTCCGGGCCCTGATGGTCTACATCCCAGGGTATTGAAGGAGGTGGCTCGGGAAATCGAGGATGCGTTGGTGATTATTTTCCAGAGTTCGATAGATTCAGGGTCAGTTCCTGAGGATTGGAGGGTGGCTAATGTTATACCACATTTTAGGAAAGGTGGGAGAGAGAAAGCAGGAAATTATAGACCAGTTAGTCTAACCTCAGTGGTGGGAAAGATGCTGGCGTCTATGATAAAGGATGAAATTCCAAACACATCTGGATAGTAGTAACAGGATAGGTGAGAGTCAGCATGGATTTATGGAGGGGAAATGATGCTTCACTAATCTTCTTGAATTTTTTGAGGATGTGACTCTGAAGATGGATGAGGGAGATCAAGTAGATGCAGTGTACCTGAACTTTCATAAAGCTTTTGATAAAGTCCCACACAGGAGGTTAGTGAGTAAAATTCGGGCACATGGAATTGGGGGCAAAGTACTAGCTTGGATTGAAAATTGTTTGGGTTATAGGAAACAAAGGGTAGTGAGAAATGGCTCCATTTCAGAACGGCAGGCAGTGACCAATGGGGTACCACAGGGATCAGTGCTGGGACTGCAGCTTTTTACAATATATGTTAATGATATAGAAGATGGTTTCAGCAATAACATTAGCAAACTTGTTGATGATACAAAGCTGGGTGGCAGGGTGAAATGTGATGAGGATGTTAGGAGATTACAGAGTGACCTAGACAAGTTAGGTGAGTGGGCAGATGCAGTTTAATGTGGATAAATGTATGGTTATCCACTTTGGTGGCAAGAACAGGAAGGCAGCTTACTACCTAAATGGACTCAATTTAGGTAAAGGGGCAGTACAGAGAGATCTGGGTGTTCTTGTACACCAGTCAATGAAGGTAAACATGCAGGTACAGCAGGTAGTGAAGAAGGATAAAAGCATGCTGGCCTTCATAACAAGAGGAATTGAGTATAGAAGCAAAGAGATGCTTCTGCAGCTGTACAGGAACCTGGCGAGACCGCACCTGGAGTACTGTGTGCAGGTCTGGTCTCCAAATTTGAGGAAAGACATTCTGGCTATTGAGGGAGTGCAGCGTAGGTTCACGAGGTCAATTCCTGGAATGGCGGGAGTACCTTACACTGAAAGACTGAAGCGAATGGGCTTGTATACCCTTGAGTTTAGAAGACTGAGAGGGGATGTGATTGAGACATATAAGATTATGAAAGGATTGGACACTCTGGCGGCAGGAAACATGTTTCCGCTGATGGGTGAGTGCCGAACCAGAGGACACAGCTTAAAAATACAGGGTAGACCATTTAGGACAGAGATGAGGAGAAACTTCTTCACCCAGAGAGTGGTGGCTGTGTGGAATGCTCTGCCCGAGAGGGCAGTGGAGGACCAGTCTCTGGATTCATTTAAGAAAGAGTTGGATAGAGCTCTCAAAGATAGAGGAATCAAGGGTTATGGAGATAAGGCAGGAAGAGGATACTGATTAGGAATGATCAGCCATGATCATATTGAATGGTGGTGCAGGCTCGAAGGGCAGAATGGCCTACTCCTGCACCTATTGTCTATTGTCTATTGCTGTAAATGTAACACTTCCACACAACCGTTACTGACTACAGCTCTCTATGTTTCACCAAGTTCTTCACCGGAAATCACGCAAATGGACTGACCACATGACGCTACTGCAGGATTCCAGTTACAATAGATTCCCGACAGTCAGGAAAGATGACCTTCAGCAAAACAAGTCCAGACCCATTCCTCAAACTCTATTTACCCCTGAATAACAAACCTAACAAAATGGCAAATTCACCTGACCAGCACATCTTTGGACTGTGGGAGGAAACTGGAGTACCTGGAAGAAACCCATGCAGACACTTGGAGAATGTGCAAACTCCACGCATAAATTAACCCAATGTGGAAATTGCACCCGGGTCCATGGTGCTGACCACTGAGCCAGTCTGTCATCCCAAGATTTCTCCCCAAGATCCTTTCCCTGGTTTGAAAGAAGTTCCTTCTAAATGTTGACTACATTTCCCAGTTCTGGATGTAGATTTGCTCGCTGAGCTGGAAGGTTCAAACATCCATAATCTCAACCTGAGCTACAAATCTTCTCAAACCTCGCTAACATTTCCCAGTATCAGGCTCAGTTGCAAAATGTGCAGAGCGGATTACATTCCTGGTGTAGCTGAACACATTGAGGATGCATTTTGCAGGCAGAGGACCCTGAGGTTGGGTTTTGCTGTTCAGCTGGTGCCGGGGATTGAATCATGTCACAGTGAATGGGAGCTCCCTTTATAAAGAAGGGTGCACAATTCATGAATCGTGTTGCAGCCAAATCGTGTTTAATAAACACACATTATTGGAGAACTGCTTGTATATTGAATGGAGGAGCAAAATTAATGGACCGAAGGGGCTACACTAATTTTTATTTTATATGTCCCGATGTTGAGACATACTACGGGATATGAATCTTGTGTGGGGAAAACTGCATTGAGGAGATTTTCTCTATGAACGAGAATGGAGAAGGCTCAATGTGTTTAAAGACTTTTCCCGATATTTCTATGCAGTCTGTGGGAAAGCTCTGTAAATGTTGTCACAAGCCCTCAGATGTTAGGAAGTAGATCTCTGCATGATGATAGGACTGTGTTTCCAATTCCCTTTTCCAATGCCGAGACTAGTGCTGGGTGCTCTGTCCAGGTTTATCCTTAAAGACCTCGGAGCAGATTGATACAATTGAGTGTCTTGCTTCGCTGTTTCCGAGAGCATTGAAGAGTTTATCACATGGCTGTTCTGTCTGCAGTTACTTTTAGCCCAGACCATTAAAACAGGGGAGATTCACTTTTTGAAAGTACATTGGGTAAGCAAATTGGTGTTTACAATCGACATTGGCTTCAACATCACTGTTACTGACGCCAGATATTACATCTTGATATTTCATTAATTATTGTTAACTTCCACCAGCTGCCAGAGCATAAGCCTGGTCTGGATTAGTAATCCAGTGCCATTTCCACAACAACACCATCATCACCTATCTGAAAGCACACTGAGCAGGTTATTTCTGTGCTGCTTGACAGCTCTGTCAAAAAGAACTCCCACCAATGTGACTATCGCGATGGGGTTGAGGGCATACCAAATGATCAGACTGTAGTCATTCCCCTGTTATGGGACTGAGTATGTAGCTGTGCAGGACATTGGTTTGGCCTCTGTTGGAATATTGCGTGCAATTCTGGTCTCCTTCCTATCGGAAAGATGTTGTGAAACTTGAAAGGGTTCAGAAAAGATTCACAAGGATGCGGCCAGGGTTAGAGGATTTGAGCTACAGGGAGAGGCTGAACAGGCTGGGGCTGTTTTCCCTCTAGCATCGGAGGCTGAGGGGTGACCTTATAGAGGTTTACAAAATTGTGAGGGGCATGGATAGAACAAATGGACAAAGTCCTTTCCCTGGGGTCGGGGAGTCCGGAACTAGAGGGCATAGGTTTAAGGTGAGAGAGTAAAAACAAGGACGCAGATGCTGGAAACCAGAGTCTAGATTAGAGTGGTGCTGAAAAAGCACATCACTTCAGGCAGCATCCGAGGACCAGTAAAATCGACGTTTTGGGCAAAAACCCTTTCACAGGAATACAGGCAGAGAGCCTGAAGGGTGGAGGGATATAAAAGGGGCATTTTTTTCATGCAGACGATGTTAGGTGTATGGAATGAGCTGCCAGAGGATGTGGTGGAGGCTGGTACACGTGCAACATTTAAGAGGCATTTGGATGGGTATATGAATAGGAAGAGTTTGGAGGGATATCGGCCGGGTTCTGGCAGGTAGGACTAGATTGGGTTGGGATATCTGGGTGGCATGGACAGGTTGGACTGAAGGGTCTGTTCCCATGCTGTACATCTCAATGACTCTATGACTCAATGGATATAGCTGAGTGATTTTCCACGTGGCAAGGCAGATGTCCGAGTTGGAGCCTCCCCAAGGGCACAGTTTGTTGTGCAGCACAAGTCTTCAGTCATATTGCAGGAATGTTGTCAGGGCCCATTGCCTTTGTCGTATCTACTGTGTTCAGCTGTTTCTTCATGGCACGTGCAGCGAATCGAATAGGTTGAAGACTGGCATCTATGAAACTGTGAGCATCATGAGGAGGGTGACGTGGATTATCAACTCAACACTTCTGGCTGAGGATAGTGCAGATACCGCATCCTTGTCTGTTACACTGATATTCAGGGCTGTTCCGTTATTTAGGATGGGGATATTTGTGGAGTCATCTGCTCCAGTAAATTGTTTAAAAGGCCATCAACATTGATGACTGAATGAGGGAAGAATGCAGAGTTTCTATTCTATCTGTTAGTCTTCGGCTGACTTCCCCCTTCTCCATCAGATGGTAGTTCTGCTGCTTGGAATGTAACCAGTCAAGTACAGTAGCTTTAACGGGTTGTCATCAGGTTTAGATACACACAGTTCTCACTCTGGTATGTTCACCTACACTCGTCACTGAACCACCACTCGGCTTGATGATAATGGTAGACTGATAGATTATCTTGGGGGAATATGAATTGTGATTGAATGCAATTCTGCTGCGACTGCTGCTGAGATCCACAGCATCACATGATAACCCAGTGTGAGCTGCAATATCTGCAAATCAATTCTACTGACTTTCCCCCAGTTCACACCGAGACCCATTCACCCATCAGCCCTGTACACAGTGACCTAACCTGGCTTCTGATGTGCGAACACCTCCAGTTTCATATTTTCATTCTGCTGAGGGCCTCTCCCTGATGTCACGCTTCCAATTTGTTATATTACTCAGATACTTTAACATATTCATCTGAATCATTTTCTTTCCAGTAACGCCATCTTCTGTGTTTGAAGTGAATGTTTTGCCTTCTGTTTTTCTCCCTGACGATGATTAAGACCTCTGTCGTGGCAGTGATGCCATCCTTATGTCGTTTTAGAGCCAATGAACTTGTGCACTTCGCATTATCATTCACTTCCCAATGTACCACGCTCCGTGCTGGACAGGGCATTTGAGCTGATTTGACGTACGTCTTTGGAACTTGTTCAAACACAGAAATTGCTGAAGAAACTAAGCAGGTCTGGATGCATCTTGTGGCATGAAAGTAGAGTTCATCTTTCGGACCCAGTGACCTTTCCCATTTTCTCCAGAAATATTTACGTTTTTATTTCCAGAATCCATAGTTATTTGTTTAATTGAAAATGTTTTCTCTGCCTATTCATTTCTGGAGAAACTCAGCCAGTTTGGCAGCATCTGTAGAGAAAGGGAAAAAGAGTTAGCGTTTTAAATCCAGTGTAACACTTCGTCAGTACTGAAAACGATTGGAAAATGGGCATTTCCCTCGGCAGAGATGAGGGGGGGGGGGGGATAGAAGACAGGGAAAAGAGGGTGTAAGAACAGATGAACAGGCTTTTAGCAGTGGTGAACGAGAAGATGATATAAAATGACTTTAAATTAAGATGTGAACGGGGAAAAGGGGTTCTCTCTATTAAGTGAAAGATAAAGAAGAAACAACCACACAAGGTCATAGGGAGGCCAGAAGGGAGAATGTTGAACATGTGGTATTATATGGATCTGGCCAGAGATATATTTTCACTGTAGAGATCATCACCACCATCAGATAAAGGAACGCAGATGCTTGAAGTCTTGTTGGCGCTAGTAGAATTTTCATGCTGCCTTAGTATTGTAACATATAGATAAACAAATAACAGAATGACATTGGGCTCAGTGCTGTTTACCAGTCGCTTTTAATATTGTTTCAAATTTGCGGTGCTTATTTTAAAATGCTTGTTCTTGAAGTTAGTATCAGATGGGGTTTAGGAGGTTGAGGGGTGACATTGTAGAAATTTATAAAATCATGGGAGGCATGGGTAGAATGAAAAGCCAAGATCTTTTACACAGGGAAGGAAAATTTAATCATGGATTGCATAGATTTAAGAGGGAAGATTTAAAAGGGAGGAAGAGCGAACTTCTTTTACACAGAGAGTGATGTTTATGGAATGAGCTGCCAGAGGAAGCCTGGCAGATGCAAGTATAGCTCCAACATTTAAAAGACATTTGGACAAATATATGAATGGGAACCGTTTTGAGGCATTTGGGCCAAATGCAAGCAGATGGGACTAGTTTATATTGGAAGACCTGGCCGGCATGGACAAGTTGGACCAAAAATTTTGTTTGTGCACGAGATAACTGTATGAATATAGAAAGCAAACAATAGGGAAAGAAAAGATGTGATGAAGACAAATTGGCAAGAAATATAAAAACAAGCAGCACGAGCTTTTCCATTTATATAAGAATAGTTCAAGAGGTGTGTGTGATCTTTGGTTGAAAGAAAATCAGGAAAGTTTATTGAGGACATTTGGAGGGTGTGACTGGGGAACTAGCTCCAGGGAACAGACAGCTCATTTCCACCAGTATTTTCCATCGTTCCTCACAGGTGAAGGTGCTGTAAATACTTCAATGATATAAACAAAATGGTAATAGGAGATAAGTTCTTGAACTGTCTCTAGCAAAAGGAACAAGGCATTTCTTAAATAGATAAGACCAAGGGTAAACAGATCAGAAGCAATTCATAGCTGGTTTTGAAAGAAGTGGTCACAGAGTGGCTGGTGGCACTGTGTGAAATATTCCATAACTCGCTGGATTAAAGGAGTGACCCAGTGAAACTGGAGACCTTCTAGTGTGGCGCCTGGCTGCAAGAAAGGAGCGATACTGAAAGCAGGAACCATTTACCCTCATCATTATTGCTGGGAATCTGTGAGAGTCTGTTATTAAGGAAGGAACTGCAGGACATTTAGAAAAGCTTCACACAGAGTCAGCATGGTCTTGTTAAGGGCAAAGTATATTTTGTCTGTAAAATCATGCAAAGCTTTTCTGGAGATCCATGAGAATGTATCAAGTGGTCTTGATGAATGGGGACTGATAGACATGAGGCTTTCCAGAGATTTTCCACAAGGTATCAAAAAATAAAGGATCTTACACAAGACAGAAGCTCATAGTATGACGGATAGTGCATTAGCATGGAATGGCAATTGGTAAACACTTAGAAATCGGAGAGTTAGGATTCATCGATCTTTATGAAAAATATGCATCGACTGTAAACCACAAATATCAGTCTGATGGCAAGAGCTGCTTACGATCTATACTGATAGCCTGATGGTGGGAGCTGAGTGCAATATACATCCGAGTTTGTGGATGACACTGAGAACCAAAGGGCAAGCTGTTATTTAACGGCGAGGACTCCCAATAAAAGAGCAGTACAGCGGATTGGAGTGTTCATCTGTATGAAACATAACGTCAGCATGCTGATGCAGAAATGTTGGTTCATTAGACTGGTTCCTGGGATGTAAGTGTTGATTTATTGAATACACTAAAAATGCTGAGGCGATTATTCATTGTGGTTTAAATGAATGAAGGTGGCATTACTGAAATTGACAAAATACAGCGGGGGCTTGACAAAGTAAATGTTGAGAATGTGGTTCCACACCTGGGCAGAAAGTCTCAATCCGGGACATATATATAGAATAAGGAATATCGATTTCAAACTGAGATGCAAAGAATTGTCTTCTTTCAGAAGGTTGTGAATAGCTGGAATTCGCGAAGCCAGAGAGTTGTGGGGGCTGGATCACTGATTGTATCTACAGACGGTGTGGATTAGTTTTTGACATATCAGCGAGTTGAGGGATACAAGGGGTTACCAGGAAAGTTGAGTTGAGCCCTGGAGTAGATCAGCCATGCTCTTATTAAATGACCGTGCAAGTTTGAGCCGCCGAATAGCGGTCTCTGTTATTATTTCTTACGTTCTTATTTCTGCTTTTGGTAAATAACTGGTTATTTTCCTGGATGTCATGATGTAAAATGTTAAATCAGGGAGAGCTGAGGATTTGTCAGAGTTGACCTTATGTGGGGTATGGGGCTGTATTCACAGCGAAGCTGGGTCTCTAACACGACCTACACCTGGAGCAAAATTACAGAGAGGGGAAGCCTGGAAAGAGGGTTTTGGTGGGGGTCGCTTCCTGACTCAGCCTGTATTTTCCAAGTGCATTTCCAAAACTATGCCTAACCATCAGACTGGCCTCGATCTGCTCCTGTACTGCAGGACCAAAGGGCTGGATGGAACATCAGAATATAGCGCTGATGGACACGAGGGGGCCATTCGAACCTTTGACACTATTCCACCAGTCAATCAGGTCATGGCTCATCTCATTGTGTTCCCAGCTGCACTTTTCTATCATTGCAACATTATTCCTGATTCACCTGACTATGGAAATACAGACAAAGTCAGCCTCGATTTAATATAAAGATTCAGCCATCCCAAACTTCTGCGAAAGCGAATTCCCACTTGAATGAATTCCCACTTTATGAATTTCTCTTCACTCCTGTCCTGACTGGGGTTGGAGGGTGTCACTGTTTCCTTCTCTAGTTCCACTCCTCCCCTCCTCGCAACACATTTTAAATGAAACTAGATATGACAGATGGTAAAGATCTAAGACTGGGTCAGGATCAGTTATCAGAACAAGTCAGTTAGTTTTCTTTAATCAGCTACAAGTGATTAATAGAACCAACTGAGGAGTATGATGGATATGTGGTTAGCACTGCTGCCTCACATCACCAAGGAGCTCGGTTCAATTCCAACCTCAGATGACCCTCTATGTGGAGTTTTAACATTCTCCATGTTTTGTGTGGGTTCCCACCCATTGCTTCAGTTTCCTCCCAGAGTATAAAGATGTGCAGCCGAGAGTGGATTGACCATGCTAGATTATCCATTGTTGAAAGAGCATCCCCTTCATGGTATCCTCTGTTAGTGTAAGGAATTGAACCTGTGCAGCTGGCCTCCCTCTGCATCACAAACCAGCCGTCCAGCCAACTGAGTAGGAGATTGTGTAACTGTTACAGACAGAAACAGTCACAGACAAAGAGAAAAAGGAACGTTCATAACAAGTAAAGTGGTACAGTTCAGATAACGGTCAAGATAACGGCTGAGGATAAAAAGTTAACTGCTCAAAATTGTATTTCATAACCGTCCTGAAGAAGGGCTTATGCCCGAAACTTCGATTCTCCTGTTCCTCGGCTGCTGCCTGGCCTGCTGTATTTTTCCAGCATCACATTTTTCAACGCTCCAGCATCTGCAGTCCTCACTTTCTCCAAGTGTTTAGAAGCAGTATTTAGTTGAATACAATAAAGTGAGACAAAGTGAAATAGCCAGAAAACTATTTATATTGGATATAGAATATGTGCATATGTAGAGAGAGAGAGAGAGAGAGAGTGAGATTGAGATGTAGAGAGATGAAAAATCGTCGTGTAAGTTCCCCATATTTGTCATGCGCGGGGTCAACTGTGAGTGTCGCTCCAAACTGAGTAAGTTCAACAGTGTGATCGTTGACCATTGCAAAATGGCACCAATGCCAGTGATCACGGAATATCCAGGAGCATCAGTGCAATGGTGAGTACCTCCAGTCATGATGGGTTGAAGAATTGGGCTGGCATTAAACGAGAGGAACACTATGAGATTGGGTGGTTAGTTAATGAAGTGAGCTCGATAAGATAGAACCAGGAAACTAGCTCAGCCGCGTACAGACAATCCCTTTGTCACACTCAATGAAAATGGCGCTGAGATTATTTATTGCTAGATTCAGACCAATGTGTTGAAGACTCTGCTGACCTCACACCCAGTTACAATGTTGCAGAACAAATGATCATCCAAAACTCTCCATCATCTGTATTGACACCAATATCCCCTTCACCGATCATTTCTGGGAATACTGGCTCATGCTGCAGAATGCAGTCAAACTGTCTTCATTTCAGCATTCTCAAACCTGTGACCTTATATGAAATTGTCTCTCAATCTCCCTTTCACTTCTTTCTCAAAATCCTTTTGATTGTTGGTAGTTAAACTGACTTCCCCGCCATCTCTCTCTCTGGCAGGGACTGGGAAATACCGTCTAGGGAATGAGGATACTGTATTAGAGTGATAATGCAACTAGGTAATTCAGAGGCATGGACTATGACTCCAAGGCAGTGTTTAAAATTCTACCAAAGCCGATGTCAGAGATTAAATTTGAATGACAAAAATTGGAATGAAACCTAATTTCACTCACGGAAACCAGAAACTATCAGGATTTATTCTTATTATTTCACTGGTATTCTTTGGTAAAGAAACTTAACATTATTACCCAATCTGAACTCAGTATGACTTCAGACCGACAACAAAATTGTTGGCTCCATTATTTCTTGAAAAATGGCCGTGTAGTCAAGGACAATTACTGATGGACAACAAATGCTGTCCTTGCCCGTGATGCTGGCATCCCGTGAAACAACAGCATTCAAGTTGAAATAAACCAAGGAACGGTGGTTAGATATTGAAAATAAAATTCTCCAGTGTCTGAAAGTGTTGGGGAATCTCAGCATGTATGGCAGCCTCTGTCAGGAGAAATGCAGATAACGGTTGGAATCCAGTGACCCTGCTTCACAACTGAATGCAAACTGAGAAATAATATTATTTATCCTGGAAACAGGGATGGTTGGTTTGGAGAGAGAGGTGGGGGCCTGGTTTTAATAGAATGGATGGAGAAGTGTCCAGAAAAAGAGAGGAAAAGAAATGAAAAGTGATCAGATGGGTTGCTGATGATGAACTAAAAGGAAAACAAAATGGCAAGTTATTCTCACATTTCCCCATTTCCCATATTCTTGAATATCACGTCCGTTTAGATATGTCCCTGTTTATAGTGAGTTAGGTTCCCTCTGTCTCTCTTCTCTGAGTGTCATGATCAAATGCATTGGCAATATTGGTGCTGCCCTTATCGTTGCTGAGATACAGAGAAACGTAATGTTACATTGTCAACTGCGTCTTTGAGGAGAGAAACTGTTACTGTGGGACTGTGCCGAGATGCAACAGCTTTCTCAGTCAGGTAGAGAAACTCAGGAGTGGAGATAGTTTTCAACACTGAACCCGTGCACTATGCGTGTGGGGAATTCATTTGTTCCTGTCATTGGAAAATCAGTGGAGTTACTGTGGATGCTTATCTCGGGTTTGTATTGTCAGCTGCCGGGTCTGGTTACCCCACTCTATACACTGCATTTACAGAGTGTCTGGGTCGATGGTAAACGAATGGAGATGAGGCTCCACAGAAGGAAAGCTCTATAAATAGGGAGGAGTAAAGTGCACTATCCTCCCTGGGATTTCCCGGGACATTTGTCTAATCTGTACCAGGTGTCAGGTTTGAAACCAGTTTGTTTCAAAATTGAGGTGGTCACTGAGCTGTGCCCCCTCCTTCAGTGTACTGTGCAGCCTCACACCAGTGACAGGACTGTGCTGATGCTCACCATGAATTAAACTGGATTAACGCTGGAACTTTCCAGGCAGGAGTGAGTAACATATCCACCATCACCGGAGTGCAGTCCTCCAATATATTCACTGGCTGACAGAACCCATCTGTCCGTTGAGAGCAATATGTTGTGTCCATCTCCCTGAAAGAAACTTCCTGAAATAAAAGGGAACAGAGTGACTGGTGAAAATGGGGAACAGCAGGAAATTAGAATTAATGAAAGGTACGTCTTTCAAAATCTCATTGAACTTAAGTTTTGTATATTACTGCATCTGATGAGCTACATCCCAGAGTATTGAGGAGGTGGCAGTAGAGCTAGTGAAAGAATTACTGATTATTCTGCAAAGCTGGATGGATTCTGGAAAGGATCTTCTGGACTGGAAAGCAGTGATTGTAAACCTAAATATTTAAAACAGGACGGAGAGAGCAAACAGCAAACTAAGCAGGTGTTAGCTTGATGTAAGCTGTGCGAAAAACATTTGAACCTTTTGTGAGGAATGTGACAACTAGACACTTGGAAAATAATGACATGATTTGGTAGAGTCAATCTAGATTCAGGAAGGGGAAATGATCTTGATCTTTGATAAACCTGCTGGATATTGTGGAGGTTGTCCGTTGTGACATCGACAATTGAGAACCAGTGGAAATGAAGTATTTGTATTTTCAGCAGATGTTTGACATGACTGAACACAGGTGAGTGGGGAATGTTAGAGTCCATGCGTAGGTAGGGGTGGAATACACCGAATGTATTAAAAGTTGGATAATCGAGAAAATGAAGAGAGTAGTATAATTATCTGGAGTGAAGGCTTTGGGGTATCAGAAGAATCAGTGTTAGGGCAATAGTTCTTCGCAAGATATAAATTATTTCGGATATGAAAAACAAATATCACCATTCACATTTATGATCAGTAAATAGTGAGAGATTGGGAAGTGCTATTGTTGAAACAGACCTGGAAGTGCTTGGTTATAAGTCACGAACAGAAATTTATGCAGGAGGAAGTAAATGATATATGGCTCTTCATGCAAAATGATTAAAGTACCAAGTAGATTTATCTTTTCCCAATGATAGTGTTTTGTTGAGAGACTGTAAGGTGAATTGTGTACAGGTTTAAATGCTTTATAAATAATGATCTTGTCAGCGATTCAGTCCAAAGGGGTTTCACCAGACTAAACCCTGGCATGATGCTTCCATGAGGAGAAAGTGAAGAAACTTGTGATTTATAAAGTGTGTTAAGGTGTTTGTGAGTTTATATTTTTAAAAAAGTGCTGAAGCACATTGAGTGATGAAGATACAAAATTGCCTTATTAAATCAATTAAAGGAATGCCCAGGCAAATTCACATTTCCTATGTATTTGAGTGCAAATATATCCACTGTAAATATATTGGCTGGTGCCTGTTCTAGTCGAGGAGAGATCTGCACGGTAACAGCATGTAGATTGTGGTTTTTGAGGGTGGTGGTGTTGGGAGGTTCAGCCGGTTACAGTATTACAAACGGACAACGCAGCAGAATCATCTAGCCTGTGATAAGAAAACATGCATCTTTCTCCCTCACTACTAACTTCACGAGAGCAATGGGTGATGGGAGATGTGATCAATAGCCAATGGTGGCAATATCCAATCCAGTCCAGTAGTTTTTGTGAACTGAAGGAACCATACTGAAAGGGGTTAAATGGAGTTGTTCGTTCAGTGACTGTGATTGATGTCAGTCTCCATGGATCCTAGTTGTGTCAATGGATGTTTTTCGTCTCCTATTAGTAAGGGGCCTCTTGCAATGGTTTATTCCATTGTAGCAGCAGATGCATCAACTCCAACGCTCAAAGGGATCAGCAGCTGCAGAGACAGAAAAAGGAGATTTAAACATCTGAGAATAGTCTGGAATGATCCATTAATCGATCAGAATCTGAGAATATTAGACTGGAATGCTGCAACAATGGACAGGAGTTTATCCGATGGTCTTTTATATATTTCCTTGTTTTGGTCACCATTATCATATCGGATACAGGGTGCCCTGATGATTATCCAGGCGGGTTACTATCCTATCCTCGCTATTGTTGGTGTTCCTGGTAAGTTTCTTCATCTCTATCCATTTATTAATCTTTTCGACCAAGGCGAACTTCTTTGCTATTTCTAATATCTATATTTGTCAAAGACGGAAACTATTGCCTTCAGTTTCAAATGCAAATTCCATGAATTACCCACATATTTCAGAACCGCCCACACCCCGCCCTTACAAACATCTGAGAACGAGACTGTTCACAAAACCGAATTTAAATAAATAAAATCCATTTATGTCTCGGTATTCTGTCCATCACCAAACCTATCAACTACCAGCTCGATTATATGTCCAGTCACCATCTTGGCTTCAATGCTGACGCTTAATAGACCATTGTCTATGCTTTGGTAAAATTCAGACGTTATGGCTCCACCCCGCCTGTAAGCACTCTTTCAGTTGCAAATATTTCGATCACAACTTTGTTCTTGTCTCTAAAATAACTTAATGACGGGAACATTCTCTCAGAGCAGTAATGTTGGAAGAAATGTAATTCAGATGCACAGGTTATTACACAGAAAGAGACTGTGTCACGTCGTACCACAGACGATGTCAGAAAGTAAATACAAAAGACAGGAATTGGAAATAACAACCATAACATTTCCAGCATTTTGTCTATACGTTTATCTATTTCACTGATGTCCTTTGGTAAAAAGATCTTGCGTTATTATCTGGTCTGGCTGAAGATTGATGTGAGACCCACAGCAAAGTGTTTGGTTCTGTACTGCATGAAAGAATGACCTCGCAATAAATGACATTTGGTTAGGTCAACAAATGCTGCCCCTGTCAGCGATGCAGACATTCCAAATAATAACAAAATTAAAGGTTAAATAAAGCAAAGAATGATGCAACAGATCAGAAACAATAAAGAACGAGAAAGTGCCAGACAAACTGAGAAGATTTGGCATCCCCTCAGGTCGAGAGAAAAATAGAATTTGCAAATCGATTCATACATCAGAACTGAACACAGTTGGGAAATAGTGTGATTGCTGTTGGTGACACCGACATCTGTTATGAAGGGGAGAAGGATTGAGTTGAATAGATTGAAAAAGAGAGAGATAGAGAGAAAGAAACAAACAAAGGGATTGTTGATGGTCAGCTGTGATGGAAATAAAAACTGAAATTAAACATTATTTATGTTTTTCCTGTTCCCATATTATTGGTAATCAAAACCATGAAAGGTATATGTCAAAGTCCCTGCTTAAAGTTATTTATGTCTGTTGTTCTCTCTTCCCTGAGTGTGATCATCATCTTTTATTCAGTAATGGGATGCTGGCCCAGTATTTAATTCCCTTTCCCCATTATTCTTGAGAAGGTGTTGGTGAGCTGCCTTCCTGACCCACTGCAGTCCGTGGGCTGTAAGTAGTCAGTGCTGAGGTTCATGCGGTTTCTTTTCTTTGAGGCTTTGAAGTGACTGATATAACTGAGTGACTGGCTTGGCTATTTCAAACTGCAACTGAGAGATAACCACATTACTGTGGAGTAACATGTAAGCCCCACCAGCTGAAGATGGTAGATTTCCTTTTCTGAAGGGCATGAGGGTGCAAGGTAGGACAATCGACATTGGTTTCATTGTTTCATTTGATTCGTAATTCCTGATATTTTATTGAATTTAATTTCCAACATTTGCCGTTGTGGGTTTCGGATCCGGTGTCTGGGTCATTACCTGATTCCCTGGATTAATATTCGGAGATTGTACAGCTAGATCATCGCCTCCTCAGTATCTCCAATCAACTCCCATGGCAACAGTGATGTTGTTGTTGGTGTGACTTTGCTTCATAAGGCAAATAACTGATTGGCAAAAAATGCCATCCTTCTCAGTTTGTATTTATGAGATGATGGGAAGTGCTCTTGGTGAAAAGGAGCTGGATGTCCTTGATCATGAGGCACTGACAGAATTCATGCAGAGCAGTCGGGTACTGGCAGGTGGGACTACATTGGGTTGAGATATCTGGTTGGCACGGACAGGTCCGACCGAAGGATCTGTTTCCATGCTGTGCATCTCTATAACTCTATGACTCAGCAAGTAATCAGCACAACAACTGAGTAGTATCGTTCATTACAAAATGATTAAAGAATAAGAGTGAAGACACCGTCCTGCAGTTGTGGTGTACACTTGAGACAGTATTTACTTTCATTTATACTCAATGATCTCCTTGCTGCAGAGAGACAGTGTAATGGAGTTTCACCAGACTAATCCCTGCGGTGATGGTATCATGAGGAGAGTGTGAAGGAATTTGGCTGCCCTTTCCTTACCTCTCACCGTTAGCTCAAGATGTTTAATTTGCAACTGAATTCTTGCCATCTCTGATTCTGTTGGTTTCTCCAGCAAGTTTAATTGACGAGATACCGCTGTAACTATCTCTCCTTTCCTCACAGAAGCAGTCAGTTCCAATTCCAGCTTCTCTGCTAATTCTTGCAACTTGGTCTAATTCATTTTTCGTAAAATTTCCAAAGTGACTGCATGCACACCCAGAAAACGTTTGGCGACTGAAATAGCCATTGCTATTCTAAGTTTTCTCAACCCAATCAAACTAATATCCAAAATGAAACATTTGACTTTCGATAAAATGCAGAAGAGAGGGAACAAAGAAAGCAGCAGAACAGAGAGTAAAAAAGAAATAATGGCAAAAGAGAGAGCAATAGAGGAGAGAGAAAGAGAGAACTTTTGAAGAGCAAAAACTGACAATTGTAAAGAAAAGTCAAAGTAAAAGGCTGGAGATAACGGCTGAGGGTGCGCTTAGTAAGGAAGAGAGTGAGGATGAGCAAGCCCCTGGTAGTCAGAAGCCTAGTGAGAATTTGTTTGAGTATGTTCAAGCATTGCCTCAGTTTGATGAGAAGAATGTGATGCCCTTTTCATCTCATTTGAAAAGTTGGCTAAACAAATGCAGTGGCCAGAGGCTATGTGGATTTTGTTGATCCAAACGAAACTTGTAGGTAGGACTGGTGAGGTATTCACATCCCTCTCAGAGGAGGTATCTGGGGAGTATAAGGAGGTTAAAAAACATTTTGCCTGCATAGGCAACCTTTCAGGAATTTAATGAGGTATCCTGGTGAAACCTACACTGAGTTTGTAAGGATCAAACAGACTAATTTCGATAGTTGGATAAGAGCTTTAAAATTCAAGCAAAGCTATGATGCCCTTAAAGAGGTTAACACTTGGAGGAGTTCAAACATTAACTGCCTGAAATATTGCAAACTCAGGTTGAAGAGCAGAGAGTGTAAACAGCAATGTTAGCGACTGAAATGGCTGATGATTATGAACTGGTCCATAAACTTGGTTTGGCTTCCAGAACCAGTTCTGGTCTCTGTGGGACAGAAATTGGAGCAAAGAGATATCCTCACGTGCAAAGGGAAAGGTAGATCACAGTGGAGATCATAAGGATAATTTAACACAGTAATAAAGAAAACCTTGAGGGGGACAAAGAAGTTAAAAACCTGTCGTGTTTTCATTGTAAAAAAGAGGGCCACACAAAATCACAGTGTTGATGGGCTGGGAGAAAACCAGATGTAGGATAACCAAACAAGCCTGGAGGTTTTGTTGGACTCGTAACAAAAAGCATAAGGGAAAGTAGGCAACTGCCTCAGAGTATACAAGATGATCAGTGGACGTGCCAAATCTGCAAACAAAACTTACATGAAAGTTTATTCACCTAGGCCAGGAGTAATTGGTAAGAAGGTTTCAATATTAATTGACACAGGATGTTTTCAGTCTGTAATGCTGAGGGGTGAGGCTTTATGCACTCTTGAGAGACTACTTCCAGAAAAATTGCTGGTAACAGGAATTCATAGTGAGGCAAAAAGTGTTCAGTTATGTAAAGTGAGGCGATAGTGTCCAGAGAAAATTGGAGCATGTGCGGTTGGTGTACTAGACCCCTAACTCTCAGCTCTAGGAATAAAATTTGTCCTTGCAAATAATATAGCTGATTCACTGGTCGGCGTGCTGCCGACTCTAGTTGAAAAGCCAGTGGAGATGCGGGCAACTGAAGAGCTGGAGAATATTTATCCAGGAATTTCCCCTGATTGCATCACCAGAAGATCACAGAAGCACAGGTTTAAGCAGGATAAAAGCACAGATAACGAAGCTGACGTAGAGTTATACGAACGTTTCTTTTTGATCAGTTAAGTGGAAAACAGAACGTATTTTAGCTCTGCTAAGCTGATTGAATTACAGCAGAAAGGTGTGGAGTTACAGAAGTTATATCAAAAGATATTTAGCAAGAAAGAATGAATACATTCCTATGTGTTATTACTTTACAAATGATGTTTTAATGCAGATATGGAGATCAGCACACATTGAAGCAGATCAGACGTGGACAGAAATTCATCAAATTGTTTTGTCTGTTTGGTATAGAAAGGAGGTGCTGCGAGTGGCACATGAGCTACCACTTGGAGATCATTTCGGGGTGAGGACATTACAGGCTGAAATACAAAGATATTTTCACTGGCCTGGACTACACAAAGATGTAGTGAATATTGCCAAATGTCTCAAACATGTGACACACGCAGTCATAAAATCTGCAACTTTAATAGCTATTCCAGCATTTAAGGAACCTTTCACAAGAGTCTTGATAGATTGTGTAGGTCCCCTATCGCAAAGACTAAGTGGGAATAAGTATTTCTTAACAATAATGGATGTGTTGACTAGATTTCCACAGGCAGACACATTATGCAGCATCACAGCTAAAAGAATTGTAGAAAAAAATACTTATTTTTTACGTAGGTACGGACTACCAATAGAGATCCAGAGAGATCAAACCTCACATCGGAACTATTCAAGAAGGTGATGGATAACTTGGGAATAAAGCAATTCAAATCTGCTACATAGTATTCGGAATCACAGTGAACATGAGTGAGATGGCATCAAACAGTGAAGACCATGTTGAGGGTTTATGGTCAGGATAATCCAGATGATTGCGATAAGGAAATTACTTTTGAACTTTTTGTGATCAGAGACACACGGAATGAATCGACTAAATTCAAACTATTTGAATTCATTTTTGGACATGAAGTAAAAGGACCGTTAACATTGGTTAAGGAGAAAACAATAAGGCAGAATTCAGAGACCACCCATTTGGTCAATGTGTCAAATTTTAGGGAACGATTAAGTAGAGCTGGAGAGTTAGCTAGACAACAGTTAAAAGTATTGCAGCATACAACGAAACAGGAAGTGGATCAGAAATCACAAATTCGCAATTTTGCAATTGGGAATAATGTTTTGGTGTTTCTTCCAGTAACAGTTGAGCCTTTAGAAGCAATTTTTTTTTGAGTGGGAGCAGCGGCCGAGGAAAAGCGAACCCGGGAGACTACAGCTAAGGTAAGACAGTTTGTTTCAAAATTATTTACCTGTAGCGGGCAGCGGTGTTTTTTTTCTCTCTCTTCACAAAAAGAGCGGGAGCAGCAGAGGAAGTGACGGCAAACAGAGGGGCAGCCGGGAAGGAGAACTGTGAGTATAAATACTCACCCTTTAATCACCAACGGTCATTTGAGTGGGAGCAGCGGCCGAGGAAAAGCGAACCTGGGAGACAACAGCTAAGGTAAGACAGTTTATTTCAAAATTACTTACCTGTAGCGGGCAGAGGAAGTGAGGTTGGAGCGCATAGCTGGGCGGGAAGGTAAGTGATTAGTATTTGAGTGGGTGTGTTCTAGACCCCAGGTCCGTGACTCAGTGTTATTGACTCAATGTTCTTGTTTTTGGAGACAAAGTGTACAGTCATGGCAGCGCAGGCGGTGGAATGTTCCTCCTGCAGGATGTTTGAGGTAGGGGTGACCACCGATACTCCTGCCAACTTCGTCTGCAGGAAATGCAGTCAGATCCTGATCCTCACCGAACGAGTTAGGGAACTGGAACTGGATCTGGATGAGCTGAGGATTATTCGAGAGGCTGAGAGGGTGATTGATAGAAGCTACAGGGACATAGTTACGCCGGAGAACAGAGGTAGCTGGGTAACAGTTAGAGGTGGGAAGGGGAAGAAGCAGGCAGTGCAGGGTTCCCCTGTGGTCGTTCCCCTGAAAAATAAGTATACAGCTTTGGAAACTGTTGCGGGGGACAGCCTTGCCGGTGTAAGCTGCAGTGAAGGGGTCTGTGGCTCTGAGACTCAGAAGGGAAAGGGGGAGAGGATGAGAGCGCTAGTTATAGGGGACTCTCTAGTTAGAGGGACGGACAGGCGGTTCTGTGGACATGGGCGAGACTCTCGGATGGTTTGTTGCCTCCCGGGTGCTAGGGTCCGAGACGTCTCGGACCGTGTCTTCAGGATCCTTAAGGGGGAGGGTGTGCAGCCAGAAGTCGTGGTACACATTGGCACCAACGACATAAGTAGGAAGAGGGGTGGGGAGGTCATTCAAGAGCTCAAGGAGTTAGGCTGGAAGCTAAAAGCTAGGACAGACAGAGTCATCATCTCTGGGTTGTTGCCGGTGCCACGTGACAGTGAGACAAAGAATAGGGAGAGAGTGCCGATGAACACGTGGCTGCAAGGATGGTGTAGGAGGGACGGCTTCAGATATTTGGACAATTGGACTGCATTCTGGGGAAGGTGGGACCTGTATAAACAGGACGGGTTGCACCTGAACCAGAAGGGCACCAATATCCTGGGGGGTAGGCTTGCTAGCACTCTTCGGGGAGGTTTAAACTAATTTGGCAGGGGGATGGGATCCGGACTTGTAGTCCAGCAAGTAAGCTAGCTGTGTGTCAGGATGCCCAAGACTGTAGGGAGGCTGTGGAGAAGGTAGCAATGACAGGGACTACTTGCGGACACAGAGATGGGCTCAAGTGTGTATACTTCAACGCAAGGAGTATCAGAAATAAGATGGGTGAACTTAAGGCGTGGATTGGTACCTGGGACTGCGATGTTGTGGCCATCACGGAAACATGGATAGATGAGGGACAGGAATGGCTGTTGGAGGTTCCTGGTTACAGATGTTTCAGTAAGATTAGGGAGGGTGGTAAAAAAAGGAGGGGGGTGGCATTGCTAATTAGAAATGGTATAACGGCTGCAGAAAGGAAGTTTGAGGGGGATCTGCCTCTGGAGGGAGTATGGGCTGAAGTCAGAAATAGGAAAGGTGCAGTCACCTTGTTGGGTGTTTATTATAGGCCCCCCAATAGCAGCAGAGATGTGGAGAAACAGATTGGGAAACAGATTTTGGAAAGGTGCAGAAGCCACAGGGTCGTAGTCATGGGCGACTTCAACTTCCCAAATATTGATTGGAAGCTCCTTAGATCAAGTAGATTGGATGGGGCGGTGTTTGTGCAGTGTCCAGGAAGCTTTTCTAACGCAGTATGTAGAGTGTCCAACCAGAGGGGAGGCCATATTGGATTTGGTACTCGGTAATGAACCGGGACAAGTGGTGGGCTTGTTAGTGGGTGAACATTTTGGTGATGGTGACCACAATTCTGTGACTTTCACCTTGGTTATGGAGAGAGATAGGTGCGCACAACAAGGTAGATTTTACAATTGGGGGAAGGGAAATTACGATGCTGTAAGACAGGATTTGAGGAGCATACGTTGGGAGCATAGGCTGTCAGGGAAGGATGTGGTGGAAATGTGGAACTTTTTCAAGGAGCAGATGCGACGTGTCCTTGATGTGTATGTACCTAATCAGGCAGGAAAGAAATGGTCGTGTGAGGGAGCCTTGGTTGACGAGGGAGGTTGAATGTCTAGTAAAGAGGAAGAAGGAGGCTTACATAAGGTTGAGGAAACAGGGTTCAGACAGAGCAGTGGAGGGATACAGGATAGCCAGAAGGGACCTGAAGAAAGGGATTAGGAGAGCCAAGAGAGGGCATGAAAAATCCTTGGCGGATAGGATCAAGGATAACCCCAAGGCATTTTATGCGTATGTGAGAAACCTGAGAATGACGAGAACGAGGGTAGGTCCGATCAAGGACAGTAGTGGGGGACTGTGTATTGAGTCGGAAGAGATAGGAGAGGTCTTGAACAAGTACTTCTCTTCAGTATTTACGAACGAGAGGGACCGTATTGTTGAAGAGGAGAGTGTGAAACGGACTGTTTAGCTAGAAGAGATAGAGGTGGATAGAGTTTGTAAGAAGGCCTTTGGAATATTATCGTTCATTAGCAGAGGGATTGAATTCAAGAGTCGTGAAGTGATGTTGCAGCTGTACAGGACTTTGGTTCGGCCACAGTTGTAGTACTGTGTGCAGTTCTGGTCGCCTCACTTTAGGAAAGATGTGGAAGCTTTGGAGAGGGTGCAGAGCAGATTTACCAGGATGTTGCCTGGAATGGAGTGTAGGTCGTACGAGGATAGGTTGAGAGTTCTCGGCCTTTTCTCATTCGAACGGCGAAGGATGAGGGGTGACTTGATAGAGGTTTATAAGATGATCAGAGGAATAGATAGAGTAGACAGTCAGAAACTTTTTCCCCGGGTATAACAGTGTTACAAGGGGACATAAATTTAAGGTGAAGGGTGGAAGGTATAGGGGAGATGTCAGGGGTGGGTTCTTTACCCAGAGAGTAGTGGGGGCATGGAATGCGCTGCCCGTGGGAGTGGTAGAGTCAGAATCATTGGCGACCTTTAAGCGGCATTTGGATAGGTGCATGGATGGGTGCTTAATCTAGGTTAGAAGCTCGGCACAACATCGTGGTCGAAGGGCCTGTTCTGTGCTGTATTGTTCTATGTTCTATGTTTTTTATCTTAATTTTAGTCTCCCTTATCAAATTGGGAAGTTATTGAATGAGATGAACCACTTGCTACGGACATCAGACAGGACGAAATCTGTGTGTCATGTGAATATGCTCAACAGGTATTTTGATAGGGAAGGAAAGCAAGAGGAGAACGTATTAATAATTACAGTACTGAAGGAAGACCCACGTTCAGAGGACTCTGGATTGGACATTCCTAATATCACATTGAACAATGAGAAAGTTGTCAAAAATTGGGCTAAATTATTGAGTTACCTTCCACAAGAAAAGCATAGTGACCTGAGAGAATTATTACGGTATCTTGGAGAGATGTGTGGAAATAAACTGGGAAGTACGAACATAATTGTGCATGATGTAGACATAGGAGATGCTGTTCTGATTAAATAACATCCTTAAAGGCATTATCCTCTAAAGTTGGCACAGGTTCAGAAGGAAATAGAGCACACGCTCCAAGATGGCATAATCGAAATGAGTTACTGTGCTTGGAGCTCATGTATAGTCATGGCGCCAAAGCCAGATGTTACCCAGCGGACATGTGTGGACTATCTCAAACTCAACTTTGTTACAAAGACTCATCCATATCCAATTCCATGTTTGAAGAACTGTGTCGAAAAAGTGGGAGACGCTACTTACATTTCTAAGTTAGACTTGCTCAAAGGCTACTGGCAAGGACCTCTGTCAGATAGAGCAAAGGCAATTTCGGCTTTTGTAACACTAAATGGATTGTATCAGTTCAAAGTTGTGGCATTTGATACGTAAAACGATCCAGCCACCTTTCAGAGACTGATAATGAGGTCATTGTCGGATTACCCAACTGTGGTGTACATTGGTCACATGGTAGTTTTTAGTCACTCATAAAAGGAACATTTACAGCATTTATCGGACTTGTTTGATTGACTTCAGAAGGCAGGCTTGCTGGTAAACCTAGCTAAAAGTGAATTTGAGAAAGCCTAAGTCACGTTCCTGGGTCACGTTATTGGACATGGACCAATGGCCCCATGAGATACAAAAACGAAAGTCGTTGGGGAATGTTCCACACCGTCGACAAAAAGAAATATGTAATACCACAGTTCCTGGGATTGACTGGATTTTACTGAAAGTTTGTGCTAAACTTTAAGCAGTGTGGCTGCTCCACTCTCCGAATTGTCAAGGGCAAGATCTCTCCGTGGACAGAGGACTGTCAAAAGGCATTTTCCAGCCTAAACCCTGTGTTAGACACTGCCCCAATATTAGCTCCACAAGATTACACGAAGTCTTTCAAGGTGGCTATCGATGCCAGTGATGTGGGTATTGGTCCAGTGTTCCTGCAGGAGGACGATGAGGGAATAGAAAGACCCATCGGGTGTTTTTCTGGGAAGTCGAAAGTCCATCAACAGAAATGTTCAACAGTGGAGAAAGAGACTTTAAACCTGGTGTTGGCATTACACCATAACTGTGTATATTACCAGCAATTTGAGACAATCGTAAAAACTGATCACCACCCATTGACATTTGTGGAAAAAATTAAAGACAAAAATGCCAGACTGTTTCGATGGACTTGTTGTTGCAGCCGTTCAATCTGACAATTGTGCATGTAGCAGATCGCGAAAACGTGAAAGCTGATGAGTTACTGAGACTAGAATGAGATACGGAGGTGTTCGGTGGTGGGTAAACAACAGCCTGGTTTTGTATGGGTTTGTGCATGTTTGAATGTTTACAATTAGTACAGTATATCTGTCAGTTTTAAGACTACTAACTGGGTTTGAATGGTTAAAAATGCAGCCACCTTTTATCATTGTTTTTTTTTAAGGGGGGAAAGATGTGTCACAAAGCAAGTCCCTTTTTGTCTAAAAGCTGTTCTTTGGCTCAAGTAGACTCTGTCCTTGGTTTCTTTTTCAGAGGAACAATAAAACGGGGCCAAGCTCCAATCAGAGCTGAAAAATGTGTTGCTGGAAAGGCACAGCAGGTCAGGCAGCATCCAAGGAGCAGGAGAATCGACGTTTAGGGCATAATCCTTTCCTCACTTTCTCCAAGCTCCGATCAGTCTGGTTTGGTACAGAGATGAAAAGTATGTTCAGAGGTCTTTTATTTACATGGAAACAGAAGAGACTTCAGGCCAAAGTGGCCATCCTTTATAAGTGACCAGTACAATGAACGGAGAGTGGTGAGCTATTTTAGCTGAACTAGCTGAGCTGAGCAGTTTTCAGTTGAGTCTTGAACTGGGAAGTTCAACTGGGAGCTGTGTGGAAACTGTCTCTATTTTCTGACCTTCAACTTCAACCTGGAAGTTTGTGTTCCATTCATACTGTTTTTTTATTATTGAGTTTGCTTATTGGGACAGTTGTGTGTATTCGGAATAGCATAATTAAGTCTAGCTGAATAGGTTGAATTCTGTCGTGATTTTTTATTCTGTTCTTTGTGTTTCATTGTGTAATTTTATGAATAAAGTTTTGTCTGTTTCAAAATCTAGTAGTTAACCTAGCTAAATTACCCCCGGTAATTTTCATTGTACACTTACCGAAACAAATTGCAAAAGTATGCTCTGGGCTGCCTGCTTAAAAGTGTTTGGAGTAGTCTAACCTAGTTCATAACATCTCGGAGATGAAGGTGCCTCCTTGGGACTTGGCACAAACCATTCACTTTCCCCCCCCCTCATGGTCAGCAAACCACGTTAACATAGCACGTGTGTACCATTAACAATCGAGCCAGGAGGAACAACATGGAGCAGTCTGTCTTTGCAGTCTATTGCTCATTGTTGCTGCAACACGACAAACCAATGACATCCTCCTATTTCAGTCTAACAGTTTGGAGGGGCTGAATGGCTTCTTCTGTTCATGTCAGTGTCTGGAGGAACTGAATGTCTTCCTCCTGGCCCGAGGGCAGAGGTTCAAGGACTTCAGTGGGCAACCCTTAGTTCCTGCCTACCAGCACGCTGTGCAGACTAGACTCTATCTTCCTGAGTTATAGGAGACAAACAGAAGGCTGGAAGAACACAGCAAGCCAGGCAGCACCATGAGCTGGGAAAGTCAACATTTCCGTTATAACCGTTCTTCAGAACTGGGTTGGGGGGAAGGGGGGGCTGCAGATAAACAGGGAAGGGAGTGGTTGGGGTGGGGAGATCAGGGGGATGGTCAGTTACGGCTCTGTGGACACAAGTGGTTGGTGCAACCTGGTTGGGCGATTGGAGGGATGAATCAGGTTGGGAGCTGAAAGGTAGGGTCGTTAGGTGAAATGGAAAATCTCCCAGTCACTACTTATTTCAATTCTCTTTCCTAATGCCTTTCCGACATGGCCATCCTTGGCCTCCTCCATTGCCACAATGAACGAAACCATAATTTGGAGGAATAAGATCTCATCTGTTACCTGTGCAGCCGGGGACTCAACATTGAATTCTCCAATTTCAATTAACCTCCCTTCCAGTCCCCCGACTCCCATCCCAAGACCTCCCCTCCCATCCATTCGTCTGAGCCACCTTTTGTCCAGCTACCAACTGGATTCAGCCCTTCCATCAACAACTCGCTGATACCCTTTATCTGTGTTCACTAATCCCCAGCTCGCCACTCTGCCTCCTCCTTCCTCACCTGCACTTTATCTATAGACCCGGTACTCCCATCCACAGTCCTGATGAAGGGTTATATCCAAGGCATACACTTCTCAAAGTCTTGATGCTGCCTTGCTTATTCTATTCTTCCAACTTCCTGCGAGTGTATTTTGGATTCCAACACCTGTTTTTATTTTAAATTGTCTTCTTGTGTAATAGGCAGGAGTGAGTGAACGCATTGCGCCTCTTGTTATCCAATAGATCTGATGGGCTGAATGGCTTTCTTATATTACTGTGAAACTAGCGAGAGTTGCTGAAGGGGTCCCTCTTTCTGTCAACCGTGGAAATTTTTAGTGCCCAGTAGTGCTTTTGATTAATGTTACCTATTCATTGAAAGCACAAGCTTGAATGTTGTCCAGATTTGATACTTTAGTACCTTAGGAGGTGACTCATTGTTCTGAACATTGTATAATCTTCAAAGAATATACCCACCTCTGATCGTATAACAGAGGGAAAGACATGGATGAAGCAGTTGAAGATGTTTGTGCCGAAAAAGCTACCCTGAGGATTGCCCACAAAAATATCCAGGGCCTGAGAGGATTGATGTCCACCAGCCCCATTGTGCTCTGAATGATTCAACCAGCGGGGAGTTTACAACTGATTCTCATCAAGTTCAATTTTGTTCAGTCTCCTTTACACCTTGTTCAATCAAATACTACCGTGATGTCAGGGCCAGTCACTTTACGCTGTGTTCATATCTTCTATCCATGTCAATAGGCCAAGGTATATGTGTGGGGAGTAGTTCCTTCTCTCAGGGAATAGTGATGGTTGGGGCCAGACAGTTAGGGGAGGCTACATCACTGAAATGTTTGGGGGGTGCGAGTGGGTGTCAATGGGTTTTGACCCGTCAGAGAGTCGACAGCTACAAAAAAAATGGGCATGAAAGAGAAATTGCGGCCGAGTGCAAATCAGCCCTGACATACTGAATGGAAGAGCAGGTCTGAGGGGTTATGTAGCCTGGTTTTATTCCAGTATACTCCATAGTCCAGTCACTTTGTGACCTCTTCCATTTCCTGTGTTACTGACTTCAAGTAGCTGAATAGATTGATCCTGTTGCTGTGCAACTGGATACTGGTGCTGCATGATCTGGTTACAGTTTTATAGGCCCTAGGGGCTTATTGGCCTCCTCCTGAAATTGTATATCAGGCTCCAGGGGCTAAAAGCCTCATTCTGTTCTGCTGTAACTGAAATCCATATTGACTGAATCTACTGCCAATGGAGAAATTAAGCACAGCAGATGCTGGAGATCAGTGTCGAAAAGTGTGGCACTGGAAATCACGGCAGGTCAGGCAGCATCAGAACAGGAGAATCGATGTTTTGGATGTTCCTGATTAAAGGCTTATGTCCGAAACATAGATTCTTCTGCCCATCGAATATGCCTGACCCGCTGTGCTTATCCAACAACACATGTTTTAAAATCTACTGCCCCTCACAACTTAATCTTCCTGGTCACATCATCCACTTACTTGAGGAGAATTGTCAAGCACAATCATCCTCGCACAAAGCCACACTTACTATTCCTAATCAACGCCTGTCTTTCTAAATCCATGTACATCTTATCCCTCAGAACATTCTCAAGTAACTTACCTACCACGGATGTTAAACCGACTGATCTGTAGTTCCAAGGCTTTTTTTTGTTCAGTTCTTCTTGAATAAGGGCACATTTGCTATCCTCCAGTCTTCCGGGACATTACCTGTGGTTACTGATGATAAATATTAAAATCCATGGTCCACGCAAATTCGTCTGGAGCCACTTGAGGTGTTCTTGGATATATCGGGTAAGGACGATGAGATTTATCCACTTTCAAACATTCTAGTACGTCCAAAATCTCCTCAACTATGGTATAGATTGGCTCTAAGATATCGCCACTAACTTCCTCAAGTTCTCAAGTCAACATGTCTTTCTCCACGGTAAACATAGAGCAGAAATATTCGTTGAGGACTTCACCCATCACTTATAGTTCCACACATACTTGTCCACATTGGTCTTTTTAGATTAGATTAGATTATTTTACTTACAGTGTGGAAACAGACCCTTCAGCCCAACAAGTCCACACCGCCCCGCCGAAGCACAACCCACCCATATCCCTACATCTACCCCTTACCTAACACTACGGGCAATTTAGCATGGCCAATTCACCTGACTTGCACATCTTTTTGGACTGTGGGAATTAACCGGAGCACCCGGAGGAAACCCACGCAGACACGGGGAGAACGTGCAAACTCCACACAGTCAGTCGCCTGAGGCGGGAATTGAACCCGGGTCTCTGGCGCTGTGAGGCAGCAGTGCTAACCACTGTGCCACCGTGCCGCCCTTTTTTTAAAAAAATACAAGCGTTGTGAAGATTAGATTACTTACAGTGTGGAAACAGGCCCTTCGTCCCAACAAGTCCACACCGCACCGCCGAAGCGTAACCCACCCATACATCTACATTTACCCCTTACCTAACACTATGGGCAATTTAGCATGGCCAATTCACCTGGCCTGCACATCTTTGGACTGTGGGAGGAAACCGGAGCACCCGGAGGAAACCCACACAGACACAGGGAGAACGTGCAAACTCCACACAGTCAGTCGCCTGAGGCGGGAATTGAACCCAGGTCTCAGGCGCTGTGAGGCAGCAGTGCTAACCACTGTGCCACCGTGCCGCCCACGAGGGGTCCTATCTTCTATCCTGCTTTGATTTTTAAAAATATATTTAAAGTACCTTTTTTGGATTCATCCTAATCTTCTCAGCCAAGGCTCTTTCTTGCCCTCTTTTCACCCTACTGATTTCCTTCTGCAGTAAACTCCTGTATCTCTAATATACCTCCAGGAATTCCCTTGATCCCAGCTGCCTGGACCTGAGCCACGTCCCAAGTTCGAACATGAACCTGTGGACCAGTTTTGTCCCTCTCCATAACTAATGGAAAATTAATAAAACTACGATTACTGGTCACAAAGTGCTCCCCCACTGAGCTCCCCAAAGTGCTCAGTCACCTGCCCTATTTCCTAAGAAAATTTTGTGTTTTTCCCCTTCCCGAGTAGAACTCTCTGTATATTGCTTGAGGAAACTTTCCTGAAGCTTTTATCAGATTCTATCTCATCAAATCCCTTAATGATCTGGCCATTCCAGTCTGTATTCGAAAAAATAAAAGCCCCTATTATGATAACCCTATTGCTCTTGCAGGTTTCCCCTGTCTCCCTGCATATTTATTACTCTCATTCCTGTTGACTATTTGGGGGCCTATAGCACATCCCCAATCACCTCACGAACACCTTCCTATTTCTTCACTCCACCCACACAGCCTCACTGGGTGATTCATCAGTTATTTTTGTCTCTGATTACTGCTGTGGTACTCCCCTTAATCAGAAATGCAACTCCACTCCCCTCCTTCCAACATCTCTGTCTCACCTAAAGCAACTGTACCCTGTCACATTAAGCTGTCAGTCCTATCCATCACTTAGCCATATTTGTATAATGGCTATAATATACCAGTCCCACCTACCTATCCACGCCCTGAATTCATTGGCCTTACCTGTATTGAAATAGATGCAATTTAATCCAAAAGGCATTTCTCTCTGTCATTTTCCAGCCTACATTTACTATTTCTGATCAGTCTATCTTCTTCCAGCCTCACACTTGTCTCCCTGCTCTTGATGATACCACCCCCTGCCAATCTAGTTTAATCCCACCCTCGTAACATTAGCATAACTGGCAGCCAAGATATTGGTGTCCCTTCCAGTGCATGTCTCGGATGGTAATCTCCCTCTAAGGAGATGACCACTGTCAAGGTTTTTTTTTATGTTTGTCCGAACTTTCTGTAATCTCGCTCCAGAACCTCGGCCCTATTTCAACGAGTATCATTTTTGCTAACGTGCATAATGATTTCTGGCAGCTCACCCAACCCATTGAGAATGTTCAGCAGCCATTTGGAGACATCCTGGACCCGAGCAGCGGGAGGTAACCCACCATCCTGGATTCCCGTTTGAGGCCACAGAATCTCTGATCTGTCCCTCTAACAATCGACCCTCCTATCTTTACCGTCCTGTTTACCTTTACCCTTTCCCGCTGTGTCCCAGAGCCAGTGGTAATACCAACCAACCTGGCTACTGCTGCTTTCCCCTGAACGGACATCACCCCCAACAATCCAAAATGGTCTACATGTTATGGAGAGGAATGGCCACAAGGGATTTCTGCACTCTGCCTACTCCCTTTGCCATTCCTGGTGGTCGCACAGCTATTCTCTACCTGGAATATTGCAGGAAGCAAGGAACGTCTGTTGGATTAAATTGTGTTTATTTAAATACAACAGGACTGACAGGTAAAGCTAATGAACTCAGGGCGATGAACATTAGACTGGAATATTACACTCATTAAAGAAACATAACTCGGGATGTGTCTTGGGTGTGGCCACCACACTAAAGCACTTATCTATGAAGTCTTCAGTATCTCAGATGACCCTGAGTGCATCCTAAATTACCTTCAGCCCAACAAGTCCGCACCGACCCTCCAAACAGCAGCCCACCCAGACCCACTCCCCTACACTACAGACAAATTAGCACGACCAACTCACCTAACCTGCACATCTTTGAACTGTGAGAGGAAACCGCATTACCCAGAGGAAGGCCATGCAGACACGGGCAGCATGCGCAAACTCCACACAGACAGTTGCCCGATTTGGCCCCTGGTCCCTTGTGCTGTGAGGCAGCAGTGCTAACCACTGAGCCACCGTGCCACCCATCTCCAGCTCCCTAACACGGTCTCCCAGGAAATGAAGCTGGGTGCACAGTCCACACGTGTAGTCATCAGGGACGGTGAAAATCTCCGTGAGCTCCCACATCCCACAACAGGAACGTGCGACTGCTCTAACTGCCATCTCGACGGCAATAACAATAAAGTTAAAAGGACTTTATTTCAGTTTCCCTGTACATATTTCTGAGCTGGAGCTGTCCGAAGCCTCTCGTGTCAAAGCCTTACTGCTTACTCTGCTACAACGGCATGTCTCTCTACCTCTCCATATATAATTTTGGCCAGCGAAGGAAGGAGTCACGACAGTGATACAGTGTTTAGGTCTTCAGCACTCCTTGACACCTGGCCACTGACTACGAGGTCCCCAGTGCAGATCTCTGCTTGGCCTTGAAGGGCATCTTGCTGAGGTCTTTCTTCTGGTAGTGGTGACTTGTCCATGCAAATCTTTATCCCAACAGGCAATCTGTGTTGTCGCAGCCCTCTCGTGCTTTCTGTCTATTCGTATCGCGTTTATGAATTCCTTGAATCCCTCGAGAGAGGTAATGTTCTTGTGAATACAGGACTATTGGAAAAGAACACCATTAGACATAGGGACAACAATATATCTCTCCTCTAACTGAGACTGCTTTTTCTTCGATTAGGTTATTTTTATTTTGTTAATCCCCCATTCCACTTTTCTGCAATTTCCCATAACACTTGTATAAAAATCTGTCTGTCTCAGCCTTGAAGGTATTTAATGATCCAGCCTCAACAGCCCTCCGAATTTTCTACAATTGTTTCCCTCTCACTGATGTGAGACTTGGTCTTTAATCTGGTGATTTGCCCACTCTATCTTGCATAAACTTCCAATTCTTCCTCAGCTCCTGTGTAAATTTGCTCAAGGGTCAAACGGTCACGCTCCCTGAATCCAGAAACAGCTTCTCCAAACTGAAAACCGATTCGTAGAATGTATTCAACATATTCTCTGGCTGCGTAAACAGGCTGTCCCCTTAGTCCCTAACACTCCCATTCTTTCCCATGTTATCGTCTTCACCTTAATATACCAAAATATGACTTTGGATTCTTTCTAATCTTACCCATTAAAGTTTTATCACCCCTCCTTCTGCTCTTCCGCTGACTTTTTAAGTTTAGCCCTCCACTTTCTATATTCTTTTAGGACCTTCATTGGCCTGCTCACTTGGAACCGGCTTTAAGCTTCTCGTTCCTTTTTCATCCTGTTCGGGATTTGTGTCGACATCTGATGTTCTCTGGGCTTGTTTTCCTAAATCTTATCTTTGATGTAACATGCTGGGCCAACACTGTCATCAATTTGATTTTAATCAAATGATCCCCCAACCTCCGCCCCACCTTGTTCTACAACAGTTTCACCCAGAAGCAACTGCACTTTGCCCAGATTATGTCATTGTTTTTCATAAAATCTGTCTACCCAATCCAAAAATGCTTTTATGATTCAAACATTTTGGGGTCTTTTCCTTAGCAAAGTCAAAATGTGTGATATCACAGTCACTGGTCCGATAATGCTTTCCCACTTCTGCCTGGAACAACTGACTGGATTCGTTCCCCACAGTGAGTCCCAGCACTGCACTGCCCATTGTTGTATCTGCTCTATGTTGATATAAGAAGCTCTCGGGAATAAATTTCAAAACACCTGTTACTCTTAAGGAGTTATCACTACCATAATGAATGTTTGGAATTGAAATGCCTGAATATAATGATCCTATTATTGTTTTTACACACCTCAATAACTTGGTTATATACCTGCTCCCGTACTTTCCTTTATCTGGGGTTCTACAGTGTATCCGAAGCAGTGTTTCTGTCATAGTTTTGACAATGAGATTTAACTATCAAACGTCATTAGATGATCCTTTCAAGATATCGTCCCTTTTTAAGCCAGTAACTGACTGCATAATTTATTAGACAACACTACCTCATCTTTTACTCTATCTCCTGTCCTGACAATAGTTCTGGTACCACAGAATATTGAGTTGTCAGCCATGACCTCCCTCAAACCCATCTCTGTAATGGTAAAAATGACACACTTCCACATGTCATCTCGTTTCCTTATCATATCTGTCTGTCTGATTATATTCCCAGCATAAAGGTAAAACACATCCAACCTGGAATATAGTACCTGGAATACTCTGTATCCCGGAGTTCTTCAGTCATTCACTGTTGGTTATCAAGCTGCCTAATTCATGAACCAAAACTGTAACTCTGGGACTGAATGAATATTTGTTGAATTGTAATTTCGTTTTTAGTAAACGTTTTCACCAAATGCAGCTTTCCAGAACTGAACAGTCAACTCTAACTACAACGGGTTTCTGCTGATTAATCGCCTGCTCAGTGTGCAGAGGGAACAGCCCTCAGTAATGGGAAACGTGAGGACTGCAGATCCTGGTGATCAGAGTCGCAAAGTGTGGCGCTGGCAAAGCACAACTATTCAGGCAGCATCTGAGGAGCAGCAGAGTCAAAGTTTTGGCATCTCCCCTCCATGAGAAAGGCATTCGTGCCTTCCTATGTTTGCCATTCCATAATACACAGGATATAGGGATCCATACTTGCTCAGGAAGGCAGCACTGTACAGAGCCCTGAAATGGAAAGCAGTCAATCAGTTGGTTGGACAGGGAGTAAACAAGTTGAGGTGAAATACAGACTGATTGAAGTACAAATATAAGGATAGATAAATCCCTCATCCAGACAGGAAACACCCTAAGTTACTACAGGAAGAGAGGAAAGAGATTTCTGTGATTTTGGCGATGGTCTTTGCATCTTCACTCTCCATTTGAGTAGCATTGGTTGATTGGAGTGTGGCGAATGTTAGTTCCTTGTCCAGGCAAGGGAACAAGGATTGTCCTGAGAATGACAGACCAGTCAGTCTTACATCAGTATTGGCCAAAGTATTGGAGAGGATTCTGAAAAATCATAGTTTGATTAGAAATAGTCAGCATGGTTTTGTGAGGGGCTGGTCATACCTCACAACTCTTATTGGATTCATTTAGGATGGGATTAAACGCACTGAAGAAGGTAGAGCAGTGAATGCAAAGTGCATGGATTTTAACAAGCTTCCCCGTGGTAGTTTCATTCAGAAAGTAAGGAGGCATGGCATACAGGGAATCCTGTCTGTCTGAATAGAGAATTGGCTAGCCCATAGAAGACAGAATGTGGTGGTAAATGGGAAGTAGTCAGTGTGGAACTAGGTGAGCAGTGGTGTTCCGTAAGAATTGGTTCTGGGACCTCTGCTGCTTGTGATTTTGATAAATGACTTGGATGACGAATTGGAAGGGTAGGGTCGTAAGTTTGATGATGTCACACAGGTTGGTGGCATCGTGGATAGTGTAGAGGGCTGTTGTAGTTTGCATCAGGACATTGACAGGATGCAGGACCCAGCTGCTTAGTGGCATATGGTGTTAAATATGGAAAAGTGGGATACGATTCATTTTGGAAGGTCGAAGTTGAATGCAGAATACAGGGTTAGAGGCACGGTTCTTACATTGTGGAGGAACGGGGGATCATATGGGCCATGGCGTAGCTCCCACAATGTTTCTACATAGGTTCATAAGGTGGTTAAGAAGGTATTTGATGTGTTCTTTAGCCGAGGGATTGAGTTTAAGAGCTAGAAGGTTATGCATCAACTATATGGAGCCCTGGTGAGACCACTTAGAATATTGGGATCAGTTCTGGTTGCCTCGTTGTAGGAAAGATGTAGAAGTTTTGATGACAGTGCTGAGGAAATTTATCAAGATGCTGCCTGGACTGGAGGGCATGCCTTGCAAAGAAAATTTGAGGGAGCTCGGGTGTTTTCCTCATTGGAACGAAGAAGAATGGAACGTGACTTGACAGCGGTGTACAAGATGATGAGAGGCATAGATAGAGTGGATAGTCAGAGACTTTCTCCCAGGGTGGAAATGGCTATCTCGAGGGGTTATGATTTTAAGGTAATTGGAGGAAGGTTTAGGGGAGATGTCAGAGGTAGGTTCTTTACACAGAGAGTGGTGGGTGTGTGCAATGAACAGCCAACAGTTGTAGTAAAATCAGCTATATTAGGGATATTTAATTGTATAGGCACATAAATGATAGTATAATGAAAGGTATGTAGGTTAGTATGATCTTAGAGTAAGATAAAAGGTCAACAGAACGTCAAGGGCCAAAAGTGCCTGTACAGTGCTGCACTATTCTATGTTTCCAGTTTCACCCAGCTTGTGGATTCCCCTTAAATTGTTGAATGTGTGCGGGAGTGATGTGTGTGAGATCAGGAAGCTTTGGAGGGGTGTAAGGCCAAAGCCTCCAGTTGTGGTGTGCATTGTTACAGTCACCTGAAAGCCAGTATAATATGTTTGTTTACTTAGACCAGACAGATTCCACCAAGTTCAGTTATTAATGTGATTTTGGTTTGCCGTTTGCTGCTGGTTACTTCACATACATTCTACTGTGTGATCCATGTAGCAATCTCTGATCATTCACAGAGATGTACAATTTTATATTGATACTGGAGAATGTGAAGGTGACATTTAGTAGATATGGCTTTAGAGACACAAGACACTGCAATAGACTGTCAACTTGTGAACGTCTTCACCCATGCCTGGTCCGGGGTGCAGATATATGGAGTCTGGGAGGCAGGTCAGGTTTCATCACCATAGGTAACTTGCATGGTGTGATTCTGGCTCTCACTGTCAACACGTCTGCTCTCTGGGCCAGTCTCTGACTGAAGATGAATTTCAAACCTGGTTGCTGGTCAGCCATTAGTATTTAACCTGGACAATATTTGTACTGACACTGAGACCAGTGATAGTCTGTTGGCGGGTTATCCACCTGCCCAAGGAAGGTTCCAACTTATTTGTTTTGAAGTAATGTTTGCCTGACTGACCTGAAGCAGGTTAGAAGCTCCATGCACAAATTTTGGAACAGGTCACTGAGTCTCTCTGTATCACAGGCAGCTGTGAGTCCCAATACCACTGTAAATGTTTTCAGATAAATTGGAAGCAAGTTTCAGCGTAGCTCACTGCAAGATGTTGAATTTACTGACCCCGAACAATAATTGGATATTTGCTATAGTTCATGAATTGGGCAAAATAGAATGAGGTACAAACAAAGACTGCAGATGCTGGAAACCAGATTCTGGATTAGTGCTGCAGGAAGTGCACAGCAGTTCAGGCAGCATCCAAGGAGCTGAAAAATCGAAGTTTCAGTTAAAAGCCGTTCATCAGGAATTAAGGCAATGAGCCTGAAGCGTGGAGAGATAAGCTAGAGGAGGGTGAGGGTGGGGAGAAAGTAGCATAGAGTACAATAGGTGAGTGGGGGAGGGGATGAAGGTGATAGGACAGAGAGGAAAGGGTGGAGTGGATAGGTGGAAAAGGAAATAGGCAGGTAGGACAAGCCCAGACAAGTCATGGGGACAGTGCTGAGCTGGAAGTTTGGAACTAGGGTGAGGTGGGGGTAGGGGAAATGACACATTGATGCCCTAGGGTTGAAGTGTTCAGAGGCGGAAGATGAGGCTTTCTTCCTCGAGTTGGCTGGTGGTAAGGGAACGGCGGTGAAGGAGGCCCAGGACCTCCATGTCCACGGCAGATTGGGAGGGGGAGTTGAAATGTTGGGCCACGGGGCAGTGTGGTTGATTGGTGCCGGTGTCCCAGAGATGTTCCCTAAAGCGCTCTGCTAGGAGGCGCCCAGTCTCCTCAATGTAGAGGAGACCACATCGGGAGCAACGGATACAATAAATGATATTAGTGGATGTGCAGGTAAAACCTTGATGGATGAGGAAGGCTCCTTTAGGGCCTTGGATAGAGGTGAGGGAGGAGGTGTGGGCGCAGGATTTACAGTTC
Organism: Chiloscyllium punctatum; assembly: GCF_047496795.1. Classification (NCBI taxonomy): domain Eukaryota; kingdom Metazoa; phylum Chordata; class Chondrichthyes; order Orectolobiformes; family Hemiscylliidae; genus Chiloscyllium; species Chiloscyllium punctatum. The sequence goes on from NW_027309960.1 coordinate 258,262, forward strand.
CTGTGGTGGCAGGGGAAGGGGCCAAGATGGGAGGGTGGGTTGTAGGAGGGCGTGGACTTGACCAGGTCGTCACATAGGGATCAGTCTTCGAGGAAGGCTGAAAGGAGTTGGGAGGGAAATATATCCCTGGTGGTGGGGTCATTTTGGAGGTGGCAGAAATGTTGGCGGATGATTTTCTTTATGCGAAGGTTGGTAGGGTGGAAGGTGAGAACCAGGGACTTTCCGTTCTTGTTACGGTTGGAGGGGTGGGGTATGAGGGCGGAGGTACGGGATGTGGACGGGATGCTTTGGACGGCATCTTTAACCACTTTGAAAGGGAAATTGCAGTATCTAAAGGAGGAGGCCATCTGATGTGTTCTGTGGTGGAACTAGTCCTCCTGGGAGCAGATACGGCGTAGGCAGAGGAATTGGGAATACAGGATGATATTTTGGCAGGAGGTAGGGTGGGAAGAGGTGTAATCCAGGTATCTGTGGGAATCGATGGGTTTGTAAATATTGTCAGTGTCTAGTCAGTCGTCATTAATGGAGATGGAGAGGTCCAAGAAGTGGAGGGAGGAATCAGAGATGGTCCAGGTAAATTTAAGGTCAGGGTGGAATGTGTTGGTGAAGTTGATGAATTGCTCAACCCCCTCGCGGGAGCACGAGGTGGCACCAATGCAGTCATCAATGTAGCGGAGGAAGAGGTGGGGAATGGTGCCGGTGTAATTACGGAAGATCAACTGTTCTACGTAGCCAACAAAGAGACAGGCATAGCTGGGGCCCATGCGTGTGCCTACGGCTACACCTTTGGTCTGGAGGAAGTGGGAGGATACAAAGGATAAATTTGTTCAGGGTGAAGACCAGTTCGGCTAAACGAATTAGAGTGTGGATGGAAGGGTACTGCTGGGGACGTCTGGAGAGGAAGAAATGGAGGGTTGGAGGCTCTGGTCATGGCGGATGGAGGATTGGATATCCATGGTGAAGATAAGGCGTTGGGGGCCAGGGCAACGGAAGTCTTGGAGGAGGTTGAGGGCGTGGGTGGTGCCTCGAATGTAGGTGGGGAGTTCCTGGACTGGGGGGATAGGACAGTGCCGAGGTAGGTAGAGATGAGTTAAGTAGGGCAGGTGCATGCTGAGACAATGAGTCGGCCAGGGTGGTCAGGGTTGTGGATCTTGGGAAGGAGGTAGAACCGAGCAGTGCGGGGTTCCCGGACTATGAGGTTGGAAGCTGTGGGTGGGAGATCTGCTGAGGTTATGAGGTTCTGTATGGTCTGGGAAATGATGGTTTGGTGATGGGGGGTGAGGTCATGGTCGAGGGTGCAGTAGGAAGAGGTGTCCTCGAGTTGGTGTTTGGGTTCAGCGGTGTCGACATCAGTGCGTCAGACTACCACTGCGCCCCCTTTATCCACTGGCTTAATGGTGAGGTTGGGATTGGAGCAGAGGGCTTGGAGGGCTGTGCGTTGAGAGTGTGGAGTGGGGGCGGGTGTAGACAGGTTGAGGCGGTAACCCGCCCTCCTATCCTGGCACTTTCCCTTGCCACCGCAGGGACTGTAATAACTGTGCCCACACCTCCTCCCTCACCTCTATCCAAGGCCCTAAAAGAGCCTTCCACATCCATCAAAGTTTTACATGCACTGTTATCATTTATTTTATCCGTTGCTCAAGATGTGGTCTCCTCTACATTGGGGAGACTGGGCGCCTCCTTGCAGAGCGCTTTAGGGAACATCTCCAGGACATCCGCACCAATCAACCTCACCTTCCCGTGGCCCAACATTTCAACTCCCTCTCCCACTCTGCCGAAGACTTGGAGGTCCTGGGCCTCCTTCACCGCCGCTCCCTCAACACCAGACGCCTAGAGGAAGAATGCCTCATCTTCTGCCTTGGAACACTTCAACCCCAGGGCATCAATGTGGACTTCAACAGTTTCCTCCTTTCCCCTACCCCCACCTCACCCTAGTTCCAAACTTCCAGCTCAGCACTGTCCCCATGACATGTATGGACTTGTCCTAACTGCCTATCTCCTTTTCCACCTATCCACTCCACCCTCTCCTCCTTGACCTATCACCTTCATCTCCTCCCCCACTCACCCATTGTACTCTATGCTACTCTCTCCCCACCCCACCCCCCTCTAGCTTATCTCTCCACGCTTCAGGCTCTCTGCGTTTACTCCTGATGAAGGGCTTGTGCCCAAAACGTCGATGTCGATGCTCCTTGGATGCTGCCTGAACTGCTGTGCTCTTCCAGCACAACTAATCCAGAACAATACGATGAGAGCGATAATCCTTCAACTGGACTATAATCTCTTAAATCAATTTTGTTGATTCTATATTTATGGAACTAAAATAGTACTCCTGTCAAGATTTCCTAACACAGAAATAAAGCATGTACATTTTATTTTATCGAAGAAAGAACTTTACTCTTTTGGTAATGAGAATTAAATATTCCAAGTCAGGATTCCGAGCAATGTTTTGCCACTCCAATATTTAAAGTGGTTGGTTTCTGGATAATTCCATGTTCAGATTGAGCAGAAGATTGAACATACAAATAGAATTAGCGTTCTTATACATTTACATATAATCAATCAGTTTAATTTCTCACTGAAATGCATGATCTTCAGCTATTTGCCAGCAATTTAAAATGACAATAATTCAACATGAACTGTGAATATTAAACTAAATAAATTATTTGTGTTATCAAATTTCAGTGAACAATAATTTGAAAACTTCCAATTTTTAGAATGAATGATATTTAATATGAAATGTGGATAGCGAAAAAAAACAACAAACATAATATTGTCTAAGAGAAATGTCAGAGCTTTCCAAAGGGTTTTGTTCCAAAGCAATGATATATTTGTTTTAGTAATTGGAATACAACATGTAAAATATTCATGTTCTGAGTAATAATTAGACTTCATAATGAAGCTGACCTTGCAATGCTTGCATTCTAAATGCTTATGCTGCACCAAATAATCAGATATTTGCGAACATTTACATTGTGAAATAATTGGATATGACTTTCATTCACAGCTGTCACTTGATAGAGTACAAAACTTTAAAGTACAGGAGGAAGTCATTGGCATTATGCATGCATCAGCTCCAAAAATGTCTCCCAGCACCTCCCATACGCCAGCCCTCCCTCTTTTGCCCGTTAAATTCATAATTTCCAAATATATATCCAGTTCTCTTTTGAATCTTCATTCACAAATTTCCCAGTCAGTCAATTCCAATTTGTAACAACTTTCTAAATAAAGACACTTTTCCTTATTTCACTCCTAGCTCTTTTGCTTACAACCTTGAAATTAGAATTCTTTGACGCTATAATGCCAACTAATAGATTACTATTTTTCACTCTGACAGTTTATTCATACTTTTGAGCACCAAAATAAATTCATATCTTTGTCTGTTCAGCTCCAGGAACAATAAGCTTTGCAAGAACTGTAACAAACACTACAACGGAAAAACAAGCAGAAAGCTAGTCACCAGGATATAAGAACATCAACTACCCACAAAATACATGATCCCAACACCTACTGATGAGGAAGTACGTCACTTTGACTAGGTCTGCATATCCATCCGAGGACATGCCAAACAGAGACAAGCACAAGAATTCCTAGAAACATGGCATTCCACCCAGAACTACACCAACAAACACATCAATTTTGATGCCATCTCCCACCCTCTGATGTCAAGGACCGGAAACGACATCATCGACAGAGGAATTTACATGACCAATGCAAGGAAACTGAAATACTTAAATAGAAAGAGGGAGATAACACCAGCATTTCACTGGAGGCTCACTCACTGAGTCCAGTCAATGGAACAAACCAGGAACTGCCAATAGCTATTGCTTCAGAATATATCAGTGTTCATGGCTGCCACCACACAGAATCATTGAATGAAAATGCGAGCCTACATCACCAAGTGTATATCCAAAGGCTTTTTGAAACGTTTGTGAGATTATCTGCTCAATCACCCGCCGAGGGAATGCACTCTGAACACATGTCACCAGGGGCAGAACGGTGGCTCAGTGGTTAGGACTCCTGCCTTAGAGCGCGGGGACCCAGGATTGATTCCAGCCTGTATGGATTTTTCACATTCTCCCCATGTCTGCGTGGTGTCCTCCAGGTACTCCGGATTCCTCCCACAATCCAAAGATGTGCAGGTTAGGTGAATTGGCCATGCTTAATTGCCCATTGTGTTCAGGGATGTGTAGGTCAGGGGTAAATATAGGAAGAACGTTTTTGTGTGGGCTATTCTTTGGCGGGTCAATGTGGATTTGTTGGGCCAAAGCGCCTATTTCCACACTGTAGGAATTTTATATTCTATGTCTGTGCCACCCTCTCAGTTCAAAACAGACTCACAAATCCTCTCTCAATCCACTGCCTTTCACTTTAAGCATTTGTCACTTTGTTTTTGACCCTTCGAGTAAGGGAAACAGCTGATGTCTGTTCATCATCTCCTTTCCTCTTCTGCTTTTGTACACCTGTACCGGGTTTCCTCCTCAACCTTCCCTGCTGCAATGAAAAAAGGAGCAAATTTAGCCCTCACACTTCACAGTTTGAGTACTTATTTGTCTTGTTAATTCAGATGTGCATTATCTCACATTTATCAGTGTTAAACTTCATCGGTCATTAATCTGGATATAGAAATCATCTGTTTATACCGTCCTGAGGCTAACTCTTTCCTCCTCACTGTGAACCACCCAGCTAATCTTTGTGTATTCCCCAACATTAGTTATCATTCCATTGCTGTCCATCTTCCACATTCTCACCATCATCATTTATGAATATCACAAACAAACCTTGATTTCCTTCCTGTTCTCCAGATGGTATTCACAGAAGAGGAATTAAGAATTCCAGTCTCTTGCTATTCTTATTTTGCGGAATTTACAAAGTGATGTAGTTAACGCCCATTATGAGGGAGCTGCTAATAGCATTTTCGACACCGAGTTGAATTCACCTTTTACACTCTGCCCCTCAGCATGTCTTATTCATAAAGTGTGTACCTAATTTAAGATGGACTAGGGTTTGGCAACTTGCACTGGAGCATTAGTCATTTGTGTGGCACTATTCTTTGTATGAATAGTCAGAACTGAAGAAGTATTTCATCTGCAGGGTGGACACTGACTCGTTGCTTGAATCAGTGATTGTGATGAGGATAACTATTCAAGTAAATTCTACGTTATGGGCAAACGGAAGGAGATCAAATCATGTTCTCATGTCTACCTTGAATTGGAAGCAAATACATATTGTGAAAAAATTTGAAAATATTGAGATACCATACTAGGGGAAAAAAACATGTAATCTGCCAATGATGGAGATACAAAAATACAGAGTGAATGTGCAATCTGAACAAGAATCAAGTATAGAAAATGAAGTGGATCAAATCTTAATTTTCAATGGAACAAGATCCCAATTTTTCTGAACAGTGATATTTTTCACCCAACCTCACATTTGCCAAAGCAAGTTTTTCCCAGTCACTAATACTTCATTATCCATTCTTCCTCGGCCTTCTTACTCTTTTCTTACACTCCTACTTCCCTTGCACTGCCCCATCTGCAGCGACATACTCTTCCATTGATGATATCTCTTCACATCTTTCTTCTCCCACTCCCACTGTAAGTTACACCAGTTCCCTAGTTGCCCCCACTTCCACTGGCCATTCCTTTCCGTTTTTACTTTCCAACAGGGGTGATTGGAACTGCTGGCTTCTGTGCTGCTATTGGTCTTCAGTAAATGGTGAGATTGAGATGATCAATGTCCAATAGGAACAGACAATAGTGTCAGTCTGTCACCGTCCAATGCACCGTGAACATGGTGCTTCTGTTCTCTATAGAGCGTGGAACTTTATTTCTGTGTCTGTGTCACACGCTTAACCAAACAGCCTCATCATAAATAGGACAAACCTCTCCTCAGAATCAGACGACCATGCATCAGTTTTTCCTTAAACGTTGTGAGGACAGTGACCACATTGTTCAAATAAGCCGTGTACTATCATTTTGGTCTTTACCAATTTAACTGATTTTCCAATGTCATTAGAGGTGAGATCAGAGTAACTTGCCTCGCATCAAAGTAATATTTGACTCATGTAGCATCATTCACCCTCAGAAAACTGTGGTTAACGGGAATCAGAGGAAATTCTGTGCTGGTAATTTCCTCAATGAACAATGACACCTTCCCTAGAGCTATTGGGAATGACAAATAAACTCTGCCTTTGCTACTGCAATCCAAAATCATGGATGGATTTGTCTTATTAATAACATCATTTGTTTTCACGGTTTGGTCTAAAGTCTCAGAAAAGTAAGTCCTTGCTGGTTGAGTTTCACCCCAATGAAATCAGAGTATTACAATAAGATAACGATAATTTTCAATCAGTTACTTTCTGTGGACTGATCGTGCGATGTCAGTGCCACTGAGATCAATATTTTCTCTGTCCAATAGCATCTCATTAAATTGACTCAAGGCTGCACCATTCCACAATTTTACATCATTTCCAGCTCATTCGCCGTGCTCGCCAGCTATATGAGGACTACAACGTGGAATAACTGAGAGATGCCTATGAGCCTCTGGAACCTGACACCCCACCCATGCCCTGCGCTCTGAGTCCATTCCCCCCCCACCCAAAACCACCTCCTGTCGTGTATTCACCATTCCTCCTAAACTGCCACGCTGTAATGCTGAATGTTCTGTAATCTGCAAAAGTATCAGCGTTATCCCTCTGCGCCCCCTTTAATGAATTTCAGGAACGACATAATGTTGAAATCCTCTTCCACTGTCTTCTCCTCGGTGTCCACTTGTTTGTGCAAGAGTCCACTCCCCATCCCAAAGACCCTTTCCCAAGCTCCAACACTCTCCCTCCACCTGGACGCATTCCTCTGCTGTTTACTTTGACTCAATCTGTTCTTTGAGAACTTTCAATGTGACACTGGTTGTTTTAATTTTTCTGCATCTCCCTCACCCTATCCCACATATCACTGCTCACCTATCACCCTCTGAACAGTCTATAAGCTGTATGCTTCGATCCAACCCTGACTGTGTTATTCAGCCTGTGCCGATAAGGGTGGTGCTGCTGTAGTCTGGTGGACTCATCTCTCCATTTCAGAGGCTGAGTGCCAGCTCTAAGACACCTCCACATATCACCTGCTACTCCATAACCCTGCCATGGCACATCAGGCCATCTTATTAAATAAATCTGACAACATTTCATCTGGAGATTCCCACCCACTCGCCCCCACCTAACAGTCCCGAAGCTGATGGTCCTCTGATAGCAGAGCTCGCTTTTATGTCCTCCTGAAAATCCACAAACAGAACTGCCTGGGCAGACCCTTTGCTTCAGCCTGCTCCTGCCATACAGAGGGGGTGCATGGATACATACGTAGGCCGAAGTTAAACCTGTTCCTTCATGGGGTACGTAGACAATTCCTTGTTCCATTTCTTTCCAGTCCCCATCCATAACTGCTTCTCCGATACGTAGATGATATCATAGCTGCTCCTTCTCTCTCTTGTCCAGAATTGGAAAAGGTCATCGTTTCCAATTTGCACTAATCCCTCATTTTCACAAGGTCTATCTCTGACTCCTCCCTTTCTTTCCTCGACATCTCTGCTTCTATTTTTGGGGATAGACGGGTCACTGATATCCAGTATTAAGCCACCGACTCCCACAGCTACTTGGAGTATACACCCTCACACGCTGTTTCCTGCAAATGCTCCGTTCCATTCCCCCAGTTCCTCCGTCTCCACCGCATTGCTTCTGATGATGTCAAGTTCAAAAATGTGGCCTCTGAAATGTCCACCTTCTTCCTCAACCGAGAATTCCCCAGCACTGTTCTCGACAGGGCCCTCAACCAGTTCTGACCCACCTCCTGCACTTCTACCCTCACCCTCTCTCCTCCCTCATGCAACAGTCTTAGAGTTCTTCTTGTCCTTACCTACCATCCCACCAGCATTCACATGCAGAAGATCATGTGTCTGCATTTCCCCCACCTCCAGCGAGATGCCACCACTAGACACATATTTGTCTCCTCTCCCTTTTCCTTCTTCTGACCATTTCCTCCGTGACACCATGGTCCGCTCGTTATTCACTGCCAACACCTCCCCCCACGTCCCCCACCCGCCCCCCCAACACAGGTCCACGTCACTTTCCCCTGCTGGAGGTGTCACACTTTCCCATTTACCTCCTCCCTCCTCACTAACCAAGGGCCAAACATACCTCCCAGCTGAAGCAGCACCCTATCAACATTTCCCACATTCGCTGCTCACATTGTGGTCTGCTCGACATTGGGGAAACTAAAGTTAGGCTGGGTGAACACTTCACAGTATATCAAAACTGTACCTATGCAAAAGACCCTGACTTTCCAGTTGCCTGCCAGTTTAATACCCCATCCTGTTCCCTGGCCAATATCTCTGCGTCAGTCTTGCTGCCATGTTCCAGGACATTTCAACGCAAGCTGGAAGAACAACACCTCACTTTCCATGGGCGGTCCCTGCAGCAATTCAGACTCAAAATAATGTTCAATAATTTTCGCGACTGGACTCCTCAAAGCCCACTACCCATACCCCAGGCCTAGTACTCACCCCCTATTGTTAGCTACTAACAGTCTCCATTTACAGCTATTCAGCCTCTTCTGTATATTAATCAACATTTTCAGGGCTACCATCCGTTCTGAGGAAAGGCCACTGAACTAGAAATGTTAATTCTGATTTCTCTGCACAGACGCAGTTAGACTCGAAACGTCAGCTTTTTTCTCTCGTTACGGATGCTGCCAGACCTGCTGAGATTTTCAAGCATTTTCTCTTTTGGTTACAAATTACTCGAGATTCAACTCAGATAGCAGCTTTGCTTATATCGTTCACATCAGTCAATTTGTCACAGTTCAGAAAAAAAAGACAAAAACCGTAGAGGGTAGCTCAGCAGGTCTGGTACTGTCTGAGCAGAGATACGCAGAATTAACCTTTGATTCCAATATGACTTTTTCAGAACAGTATCACATCATATTCGATATATTAACTTTGTTTATCTCTGCAGATACTTCCTCATCTGTGGCACTTCTTCACCATTTTTTATTTGTTTTTTATGTTTCTATATCACTGTATTTCATGTTTCTTGGCAAGGCTACATGCTGAATTTGGTTATATGGGGACAATGTAGTCCTTTCCTGTTACTATTATAGTTGGTGTGTCTGTGACACCTGTGTTACGGCCGAAATCTGTTGCTTCTTTAAGATTCAAAGGAAAAAAGAATATTTTTCTGATTATCCTGTAAATCTCAGGAATTCCACTTTGTTTGAAAAGACATTTTAGAGGCAGCAGAAATTTCATGAGATAATAGGAATAGATTATTGATGGTGGAGCACTCTGTGGCCTTCATTGAACTCGCTTGTCTACCCCCTCCCTAAGGCTTTGGTTACATATCACAGAATTATTTACAGCAAAAGTGGGGGAAACTCAGCCCATTGTCTCTTCCAGTTTGGAACGACTATATCTCTACGTTAGTCTCCTGCACTGTCCCCATAGCCCTCCACATTTTGTTATTAGTGTCTGCTTTTAATTTTAAGTATCCTGCCAGATATGAACAATATGATCAAGCTCAATCAAAAAAAAGCAGAATTTAGAGGGCAAGCTCAGCTGGTCTGGCAGTATCTGTGAAGAGAAATCAAAGTTAATGTTTCTGGTCCAGTGATCCTAATCGAATTGTATTCCCAATGATTAAGTGGTGTGTATATTAAATATAGTTCACTTTATCACATTTAAAATGATCCTGTTCAGTTCATATTGTCATTCAGCATTGCATTTCTCAAATATTGGCTGTTTCCTTGTTGTGCATTAGATTTAATTCTGTCTGGCAGAAAGCGTGATGATGACTGGGGAATATCATTGTAACCCCCCCAACCCCCCCCCCCCCCCAAGCACTCTCCACAGCCACTATCCCATTCCGTCCTATCTCCCAGCGAATGTCATGATCATTCGAACCTGACTCATTAATTCATAAGTCTTAATGAATAAGTTCATTGTAATTATCACTTTTGCTTTCGACTGAGGCCAAAATGCGTAAAACAGTATGGTTTTATACAAATAAAACTGCATTTAGAAGTTTGTCAAGTTGTATAAATAAATTACTGAAGCATATTCCCTAGTTGCCTTATTAGAGCAGTGAGAGGAACATTCAGAGAAGTCCACACTTCCTGCCTATGTTCAAGGCGACTGTGCCCAGTGACAGTGTGTTGGCTGGCGGTTGTTCCCGTGGAGGAGAGATCCCACAGAAACAACGCCCTGGTTGTGTTTATTTTGGTGGGTGGAGGGATTTGGGGAGAGATGGTAACAGCATAATAAATGGACAACCGAGCAGAATCATCTAGCCTACGAAAAGATAACATTCATCTTTCTCCCTCACAACTGACTTCACTAGAGCAATTGGTGATGAGAGATTTGACCAATAGCCAGCAATGTCGACATGTCGTCCAGTCCAGTCATATTGTGAACTGAATGTGCTGGATTGAAAGCTGGGACTGGTTGCTCAGTGACTGATTTCGCTGCTCGTTGGATGCTGCCTGAACTGCTGTGCTCTTCCAGCACCACTAATCCAGACTATGATTAATGTCAGTCTCCATGCAATGTAACTGTGTCACTGGAGGGTTTCCCTCTCCTATTGGTGAAGGGCTTCATTCAGTGCGCTATCCCAGTGTAGGAGCAGATGCATCAGCTCCAACAGTAACAGTGATCAACAGCTGTGTAGACAGAGAGAGGACAGATCTGAATCTGAGAATAATGGACTGGAACATTACAACAATGGAGAGGAGGTTTTTCTTGAATCTTTTCAAGTGTGACTCCTCTTCAGAACAGAAAAGGATTGGAAAATGGGCTTTTAAATCCCTTGACCGCGGTAGAGGAGGGGTGACGGGAAACAAGATGATGTAGATGAGCAATGCCACTGACAAATTGACTTTTATTTCTGGTAAAAGAGAATCAAATGAGTATTACTTAGATTGTGAAGGGGGAAATGGGTTCGTTAATTAACTGCAAGAGAAACGATTCACAAACAGGGCAAGTTCATTGGGAGACCAGGAGAAAGAATGTGTGAAGAATGGAGACCAGCCATAATGCGGTCAGGCTGTGCAAGTATGGAATTGAATAAAAATTCCATCAGGATAGAACGTTCCAAGGTCTAAAGTGAGGTGTTATTCGAGCTTGGGTTTTGCTTCATTGGAGCATTACAGCAACCCAGGACTGAAATGTTTGCATGACAGCAAGGTAAGTTTTTGAAATGGGAAGCAAGAAGAAGATCAGGGTTATTCCCACAGACAGAGTGGGAGTGTTCTTCAATACAGTTTCTGTTTGGTCTCCCCAATATAAAGGAGACTTCATTGTGAGCAGCAATGACAGGAGATTGGATTGAAAGAGTACAAATGAAATGCTGCTTCTTCTGGAATATGTGTATTGGGTTGTTAAGAAATAACAGATGTGTCCGCCATTTTTTCAAATGTCCAAATTTATTTCTTCTTATATTTAGTCCACCTAGTTCCACAGCTTGGAAAGTGTAAGTACAATAGGTGCGGGAGGCCAGAGTTAATAAACTTGGATCTGGATAAACACAGCAGACCAGACAGAATCAGAGGTGCAACAAAGGCAATATTTTGATCTTGGACCATTCGTCAGGACGGGTGAGAGGGAGGGGATCCCAGAAATGGCGTGATGGGATATGAAAGGGTGGCCGGTAGGTATGTTGGCGGTAGGTACATGCAGGTATGAGGTTACTGTGATTGGTCAGTGGGAAGGGTGGATCAGATACAGGTGGGTCTGGTCAGGGAACAGGGACATGGGATAAGGCGGCAGCCTGAGGGGTTTTGAATCGGCTTCAGTCAATATTGAGGCCATTGGGCTATCAGCTTCAAAGGTAAACTCTCAGTTGGTGGTTGTCTGACAGTGGACTGGCTAAGGATGAGCATGTCGCCGGGCGAGTGGGAGTGGGAATTAAAATGAATGGTAACTGGAAAGTCGGGTTGGTTGTTTCGTACAGAGCACTAATGCTCCATACAGAGTCTGATCCTGGCCCACCGAGCTCATCTCCAAATCCCAACGTTGTCTCTTCTATATTGGGGAGACCAAAGGGAGACTCAGGGACATAATCATGGAGCATCGGCTCTCTGCACGCTTTAACAAATTCAGCATTCCAGTTGCCATCCATTTCAATCACTCCCCTCCCCTTGCTCATCCAGCGACAGGCCTCCTCCACTGTCAGAGTGAGGTCAAACAGAAACTGGGGAACACAACTTGATATTTCAGCTGGAGACCTTACAGCTTAATATTGTCTTCACTGGCTTCAAAATCTCTCGACCAACAGCTTTACCCCATGTCACCTTTCCCTGACCTCACCAAAGCTGTGGATCTTCCCATTCGCATATCTGTTGCACCCTTCCCACTGACCAATCACAATAAATACCTGCCGCATCCCTCTATCGCTATCCCACCTAGCCTTCCACCAGCCGCACGGCCCTCCCTCTATTTACTTCCCGGCTCCCCTTTCCCACCCCAATCCTGATGAAGTCTTTCAGCCTGTAACGTTGACTTTCCTCTTCCAAGGATGCTGTCTCACTTGGTTTGCTTTTTCAGCTTCATAGGTATTGGCTACATAGTTGCACGTTGAGACCTTATCAGCAACAGATTTTATTGTGCTTTTTATACATTCCTTGTCTGGTTACTGACAAGCTTATCTCAACATTCTCACAACAGGATCTAGGAAACAGTCTTTTTGTCACTAATGCTCCTGTCTGCTTCGAACTGATTTTCTTTGTTTTAACCGTACTTTCATCACTGCTGTTCGCAATGGCATTGTAATTGTAACTCTTATTATGCTGTAGCTTAACCACACTATTTCCAATATGCTTCACAACTTCCTTGTTCTTATGCTCCACACATCTATTCATAAACCAAAGATCCAATAAGTCCTTCTATAATTTCCTGTCTGCTGTGTTCCTTTCTCCTTAAACGGGGAGGTTACATTTACCAGTCCTCCCTCAGAGGCACAGAGACACACATACACAGACACACACACTCTCTCAATCACAGGCACACATACAGACACACACACTGTCACACAGACACACTCTGACACACACTCACTCACACACACAGGCACGCGCACTTTCACACACACAGACACACACACTCACACAGACACACACACACTCACTCACACACACAGACACACACACACTCACACAGACACACACAGACAGACACACACACTCACTCACACACACAGACACACACGCACTCACACGCACAGAGACAAACACACTTTTTCAAACTCAGACACACACACAGACACGCACACACTCACACACACGCAGACACACACACACTCACACACACACTGACACACACTCTCTCTCACACACACACACAGATCAATCATTGTTCGGCCATTCAATTTCAAATTATCCTGTTTCATTTACACTGTCACTTGCTATTCCTTCTTCCGAATATATCTGTTTCTTTCTCTACATTTGATTTTATTCTCTCTGTCAAGAAGACATTGGGGACGGGGGGATGTCACTTTACGCCTCATCAGTCTCCACAGTCACTGTCTTCTATTCCTTTCTGTTTCTTAGCCATGAAAAATACATACTGTGTCTGACACTTAAATCCCAATAAACATGTTTTTTTTAGATTCCTACAGTATGGAAATAGGCCCTTCAGCTCAACAAGTCCACATCGACCCTCCGAACTGTAACCCACCTAGATCAATTCCTCTACCCTCGATTCACACCTGACACTGGGCAATTTAGCATGGCCAAATCATATCTTTGGACTGTGGGAGGAAACCGTAGCACCCAGAGGAAACCCACGCAGACACGGCGACAATGTGCAAACGCCACACAGACAGTTGCCCAAGGCTGTTCAGTAAACAAAACATTTACTTTTGGGCTAAGGCTACAACAAACCTAAAAAAGAAACGGCATACAACTGTGCAATAAGATGTTTGCACCTTTGCAAGTAAATTATTGAATTACATTGTGTAAAGGATAATTAACTGATAAAAGGTATAAGAGTATAATCCAGCAACAGCCGTCGCACTTCAAGAGAATAACATGCAATTACATTTAAACTTGACGATTATGGACTAACATTTATTATGTCCGGAAAAAAGATGGTGATTTTGTGAGAAATTGCATTTTCCCCATGATATGTAATTCGCAGTAGTTCACGTACCAGTGTGGAGACCCCATGTTGGTTGAGAGGGAGCGCCAGGCTCTGAATGAATTCTCACTGTCTCAATGTGCAGTTGGTGTGTGTCTCTGCACTGTTCATAAATCTATCAGCAGCCTTAATGCCTTACTCCTGAAATAGTTCGCTATTCCCACCACCTTCTGTCCTCTATAGGAGTACAATAATGTCTTCGCGGAGATAGAAGGCATTTCCTTGAGACTTCGCACAAACTTTTCACTTCTCACTTTTCTCTCTCACGTTCAGCAAACCAAGTTAAAGTGACACATATATACCACGAGCAAAGGAACCAGGAGGAACAACATAGTGCAGTCTATTTGTGTAGAATCTGCTTCACTCTTTGTCATGTTGGGGCATCAAAGACATCTTCCTATTTCTGTACACATGGTTCGATAGGCTGAATGGCCACCTCCTGGTCATGTGGAAGCAGCTCAAGGACCTGACTTGGCGACTCCGGTTCCTGTTTAACATATCGATGTGCTGACTACACTCCTTCACTCCTTGTGTAATAGGCAGGAGGGTCTGAATGGGCTATCCCTATTCTTGTCCAATAGTTTCAATGGATCGAATGGTGTCCTTGTATTCTGTTGAAATCACGTTTAGCGCAGAAGTATATGCTCAGAAATGGCGATTCTCCTGCTCGTTGGATGCTGCCTGAACTGTTGTGCTTTTACAACGCTATACACTCGAGTCTTCAGTCACTGAATGGTCTCCTCGGTTTCTGTGCATCAGGTTATCGGGGTAAATGAACTCCAAACGCTCCTGTCTTGCAGTTTTGAGGAACTGAATGGAACATAGGGACGTAGGGCTGAGGAGTAGGAGTGTGTCATTAGACACGTTAAGCCTTCTCAACTAGGCAGTAAGATCGTGGCTGATCTGGATGTGTTCTCAGCCCCACTTCCATATCTGTAGTTCATTGTCCTTTACTGTCCAATATCTGACTGCCACAGGCACCACAAACTTCTGGGGAAGAGCATTCCCACACAAACAACCCATTGTGAAATTCTCCTCTTCCGTGTTCAGACTGGGGCTGGACGGACCACTGTTTCATTTTCTAGTCCCGTTCCTCCATTGATCATGATAAATTTTAAATGTAACTCGGTTGGTGATATGACCAATGATATAGGTCTTAGACTAGGTCAGGTTCTTTGCTGGGGACAAGTCAGCTCGATATATTACATTTGCAAAAATAATTCATCAAAGCAAAGTTACTCAAAGCTAAGATGGAAAAATAAATGGCAAACAGTTTGGACAAATACGTACATTAATATTTATCTTTGAACGCATACTGAGATGCAGTCTGCACAGACTGCATGCAGTGTGGATGAGATTATACCTGTGTTCTGTACTGTTTCAAAGACTGAGAAGTTATCTCAGGGAAACTTAGAAAATTCACCCACAGCAGACTGACTAATACAGGGGCATGGAGAAGTGCAGCAGGCAATGTTAGGGGGGGGAACCCAAGATGTTCTACAGAAACAAGCTGAACAGAATAACCAGGAAAAAATTAGGACCCATATCGAAGCCAATAAGGTAATCAGTATGTGAAACCGGGGAACATTGATAGCCTGTGACATGAGAGCTTCACATCTGTTTTATTTGAGAAAGGAAAAAGCAGGTACAGAAATCAAGAAGATGGACTGGGAAGCTCTCGAGCAGATTTATATAAGATGCAAGTTGGGATGAATGGTTTTGGATGATGTAAAGTCCAGATGAGTTGTATCGAGGATGCTGTTGGAGACAAGAGAGGAAATGTCCTGACCTAAATGTTTTAGTCGAATCTGACCACACAAGAGAGGTGCTAGAGGACTAGAAAACTGCTATGTGGTCCCAAATCACTGGGAAGGTGGTAGCGATAGACCAGTGTCTGGTGGTGTACCACAGCGAGAAGTGTAATGTATCTAATTATTCATAAATGATGTAAATATTAATGTGGAGGGGGTGGTGGGGGGTGGGGGCTGAGCGTAATAAGTAATTTTGTGTTTGACACAAAGATTGGCCAGGTGGTTGGCAGTGAGGAGGAAAGCCTTATGTTACGGGAAGATACAGGTGGAATTGTCAGATCAATGGCAGACGGAATGGAACATTGATAAATAGGATGTGATGCACTTTGGATGAAGGAACTAGACAGGGGAGAATTCAATAAATAGCAGAATACTAGGGAGGTCAGAGGGTGTTTCTCCACACATCCCTGAATGTGACTGGACAGTGTAATAGCCAGTTAAGAAATCACACGGGACTGTAGGCATAGTGTTCATTCATCGAGGCGACATAATATGAGTTAAACATGCCATTGGTTAGGCCATACATAGAATACTGTGTGCACTTCTGGCAGCCACATTACAGCAAGTGTTTTGGCTTCTCAGTAACATCAGAAGCTATTGGGGTCACCACAGAGTTGGAAGCTTCAGTGGATTTGTTTTCCTTCCTAGATTGGAGAACTGCATCTGACAATCTGTGTCTGATCGTTCCTTTTTGCCAAGTACGTGTTTATAGGATATTACTGTATCAGAACATTTCATTGTTGATAGAGTCTAGGCCAAGCCTTCAAATATTTTTGAGGAGCTCTGCGGTCTTCTATAACACGTGATTCCTCCTCTTCTTGTATAATTCGTTGGATGCACTAAATGGGCTACCTTGAGGATCTTTTGCAGATATGTCCAGGACTACATGGATTTCTGTCCACAAACCACAATCATTGTGCTTTATGCTTTAAATCACTCTAACCAGGGAAGTTTCCAACTCATTCCCATTAAGCGCACTCCTGCTCAGGCTCTTTGAGACCATCCTTAGTTAAATGATGCCTTGATGTCAGGGCCGGTCACTCTTCCCTGAGCCCTTGTGATCACGTCTTTTGCTTATATCAATAGGTCACAGTGTGGGGGTAATGAGTGCTTTTTGACCAATCAGAGTTGAGGGCTGTGAAGAACTGGACATGAACGAGGATATTATACCTTATGATCTTATTGTGGATGAAGACATGCTTGCGGGGGGTGGGGGGCGTGTGGATGAATGACATACCCCTGGTTGTGGGTTCCCACATTCTATTATTGGAAAGTAGAAGGTGTTATTTTCCTGGAAGCTCTGTTATTGAATGTTGCCAGATTGTCTGGACCATCTCTGGCTGAGTTGTTGGGGCTGTATACACCGTGAAACTGGGTCTATAACATGACCAACATATGAAGCACATGTTGCAGAGAGGGGAAGCTCTTTAAAGAGAGATGAGCGACCTCTTTGATACCCAACCTGGGCTTTCCAATTAAATTTTCCAAACCATCCCAAATTGTGTTTGACAGTTTTGAGGGGCTGAATGGTCTCCTGTGTTTCTGTGCACTAGGGTATCGCAGTAAGTAGCTTCTAACTGTCCGTGTCTAGCAGGTTTGAGAGACTGAATGGAACACAGAAACATGGGACTGAGGAGCAGGAGTGGGCCATTAGACACTTTGAGCATTCTCCAACAGGCACTAAGATTGTGGCTGACAGGTTATGGTCACAACTCCACTTTCCTGACTGTATCCCGTTGTCCATGACTCACTTCTCTGCCAAATATTTAACTAACTCAGCTTTGAATCAATGTAAACAAAGAAGCATCTCAAACTTGTGGGGAAGAGAATTCCCACATGAAATGCCTGTTTAGAATGTCTCCTCATCCCTCTTACAGAGTCATGCAGCATGCAAATTTGTCCGTGCTGACCAGACATCCCAATCTGATCGAGTCTGATTTGCCAGCATTTGGCTCATATTCCTCTATATCTCCTTATTCAGATACCCATCAAGATGCCAGACTCCATCACTTCCTCTGGCAGATGATTTCATATGCACACCTCCCTTTGTATGAAAACAATTCCTCTAAGTTCCATCTAAAATATTTCCCCTCGCACCTTAAACCTATACCCTCGAGTTTTGGAATCCCCTATTCTGGGAAATCGACCTTGTCTATTTACAAAATCCATGCCCCTTATGATTTTATAAACCTCTGTATGGTCAGCCTTAAGTCCGTGATTCTGCAGGGAAAACCGCTTTTGCCTATTCAGCCTCTGCTTATAGCTCAAACTCTCCAAACCTGGCAACATCCTTATAAATCTTTTATGAACCCTTTCAAGTTTCACAGCAACCTTCGTACAGCAGGGAGACCAGAACTGCACACAGTATTCCAAAATGTGGCCTCACTGACATCCTGTACAGCTGTAACATGCCATCCCAACTCCGAAACTTAATGCTCTGACAAATGAAGGCAAACATGCCAAACACCTTGTTCACTATACTATTCACTTTGAAGGAGTTTTGCACTTCATCTCTCCGTCTCGTTGCTCAGCAACATCCTCCAATAAATTTCCATTAAGTACCCCGATTTGCTTCCCAAAATGCAGCACTTCACATTTATCTGAATTAAACACCATCTGCCAATCGTCAGCCCATGGGTCCGTCTGATCGAGGTCTCATTGCACTCTAAGATAATTTTTTTCATTAACCACAACACCAAAACTGTTGGTGTAATCTTCAAACTTACTACCCTTACCACCTACAGTCACATCCACATCATTTATATAAATGACGAAAAGCAGTGGGCTCAGCATTGATCCTTCTGGCACACTACTGTTCACAGGCCTCCAGTCTGAAAAGCAATCCTCGACCAACCTCTGTCGCCTTCCTTCAATCTAATTTTTTATTCAATTGTCTTGGGTGCGCTGGTTCCCATGTGACCTAACCTTGCTAACTTGCCTAATATGCAGAATCTTGTCGAAGAACTTGCTCCAGTCTATATGGAAAGCATCTACAACATTGCCTTCATCAATCTGCTTTGTTACCTCTTTAACATACTCAGTCAAATTAGTGTGACACGATTTATCATGCAAAAAGCCATGGTGACTATCCCTAATCAAGCCTTGCCTTTGAACATGCATGTAATTGGCTATCCCTCAGAATCCCGTCCAACAACTCACCCACCACTGATGTCAGGCTCACCGGTCCAGAGTTCCCTGGGTTGTTGAGTAACTGTTTTCTTTTCTACTGCAAATTATCGGTGTTACCAGTTTGATGATATGGCTTATAATATAGGTCACACATTGGGTCATGGTCGTCCTTGGAAGAAGTCATGTAGATTTCCTTCTCTGTTAAAATAACAAATTCATGTCTAAAACAAAGTTCTTCAAGCTATGATGTAAACAGTGTAGAAATTACAAAAATATACATTGATATTTCCATTACTAAAAGTAATGAGGAGCACAAACATATGCAGACACACACAGATACATACACAGGCACACACAGACAAACTCAAAGACACACACAGACGTGCGCACACAGACACACTCAACCTCACAAAAACACAGAAACACAAAAACACGGACACACAGACACACATGCACCCGCAAATACACACACTAACACAGACAAATGCATGTACCATAGCGCGTACAAAATTAGAGCAGTAAAAAGACCATTTGGCCCATCCAGTCAACTGAACAATTGATCATGGATGACATGTTTTTCAAGCCAGTTCTACTACCCTCTCACAACAAGCCTTGAACCCATCTTTAATCATAACTTATCGAGTTATATCCTAGACTCTAAGATGTGTGTGTGTGTGGCACGCACATGCACGTGTGTATCTGTGTGTGTGTGTGTGTGTGTATGTCTCTTTGTGCGTCTGTGTGTGTGCATGTGTTGTCTGTGGGTGTGTGTGTCTGTGCGTGTGCATGTGTCTGTGTGTCTCTGTGTGCGTGTCTTTGTGTCTCTGTGTATGGGCGTCTGTGCGTGTGTGTGTGTGTCTGTGTGTGTCTTCGAGGAGAAAGTGAGGACTGCAGATGCTGGAGATTAGAGCTGAAAATGTGTTGCTGGAAAAGCGCAGCAGGTCAGGCAGCATCCAAGGAACAGGAGAATTGAAGTTTCGGGCATAAGCCCTTCTTCAGGAATGTGTGTCTGTGTGTGTATGTCTGGGTGCGTGTGTATGTGTATGTGTATCGTGTACATGTCTCTGTATGTGTGTGTGTGTCCTAATAGCAGGAGACAGCATTATCGAGGACGGTTGTTTTTCGGACTGGAGGCCTGTTGTTATGGACTAGGCCAGACCACTCAAAATATTCTTGAGCAGGCAGCGCACACTATAACTTTGTAATTTGTTTCAGTAAGTGCACAGTGAAAATTATCAGGTTTTAACATAGACAAAAAATATTCACAAAACTACACAATGAAACACAAAGAACAGAATAAAGAACCCCTACAGAACTCAATCTATTCAAACTAGACTTAATTAGCTGTTCTGGAAGTACACAACCATCCCAATAAGCAAACCCCCCCTTAAAAACAGTACAAATGGAACAAATGATTACACGTTAAAGTTAGAAGGGCAGAAGGAGGGGTGGGGGGGGGGTGGAGAGAGAGAGAGAGAGAGAGAGAGAGAGAGAGAGAGAGAGAGAGATAGAGAGAGAGAGAACCTGTCCACAGAGCTAGACTGTAAACTGGTTCTGGACTGAACTGCTCACCTCGAGAGCTGACCACTCCCCTTTCATTATACCTTTAATCACAAAACCGTTCAATCTCTGTACCAAACCAATCACCTTGGAGCCGAGAACTATTTACGACGCCTCTGAAAAAAAATTCAAGGACACAGTATCGTTGAGAAAAGGAAGCTTTTAAAGAAAAGGGACCAGCTTTGTGACACTGTGCACAGTGGTGTTCCACAGGGACTTGTGCTCAATCCATTTTTGTTTTGACATTTAGACAAATGATTCAGATGAGAATTATAGAAGGCGTAGTTAGAAAGATTGTGGATGAAACCAAGTTTGGCTATGTAGTGGACAATGAAGATTATACAGGGACCTAGATCAAATGGCTTGATGAATCTGAAGAGTTGTACAGCACCGAAGCAAACACTTTTGACCAAGTCGTCCATGCCAACCTGATTTCTGAAAGTAATCGTGCCCTACTTGGGGTGGTGCAGTGGCTCAGTGGTTAGTACGACTGCTTCACAGTACCAGGGACCTGAGTTTGATTGCTGGCACAGCTGACTGACTGTGTGGAGTTTTCACATTCTCGCTGTGTCTGGGTGGGTTTCTTCCCACAGTCCAAAGTTGTGCAGCTTATGTCAATTGGCCATGCTAAGTTGCACATAATGTCAGGTGAATTCGTCGGGGTAAATGTGGTGAGATGGTTCTGGATGGGTAACTCTTCTGAGAGTTGGTGTAGACTTGTGCTACATGTAGGGAATCTAATCTATTTGCCAGCAATTGGAACATATCATTCTAAATCCTTCCTATCAATATATCCATCTGGGTTCCTTTTAAATGTTGTAATTATACCTACCTCCATTATTTCTTCTGACAGTTCATTATGTACACGCACCACATTCTGAGCGATAACGTTGGCCCGACGTCACTTTAAAATCTTTCCCCTCTCACATTAAATCTATGCCTTCTAATTGTGGACTTCCCAGCATGGGGAAAAGATCTTGACTATTCACCCCCTATCCATGCACTTCATGAATTTATAAACCTCTAGAAGGTGCAAATATGTCTCCCACCCAAGATCTGTGCTTTCAGGCATCCGGGCCTTAAATTCTGAAATTCAATACTGACACCTCTTCCATCTTGATCAAACCACAATTTTAAAATCATTTTACTCAATGCGTTCAGACATATTATTAAACACCTCTCGTTGGATGAGTTGGCCTCCAGTTGGCCCTATAGGGGCCAGAGGTAGGGACACTACCACCACTCCACAATAGCCCCAAACGTTGCAGCATTATTCTCCTGTGTGTTCGTTCATCAGCCTATTCTGACATGCTGCACCTGAATCCAGACAATCTGGTCTCGAGCTAGGGACACTTCCAGGGAAGTTCAGGAATTGGAATAGAATCCAGAGCTCTGCGTCAGAGGCAGGGATACTACTGACTGCACAAAATCTAAACCATGCCCAAATTTTTAACTTTAAATGCCAGCTTCCAGATCGGTATGGATTTATTGAAATCTGGTTCACTCTACTGAATTATCCAGTTAAAATAATAACGTTCTTAAAAAATGCAAGGTACTTGCCTCAACTGTAGGATGTCGAGGTTATATGCTCTGCCTTCGAGATAAACTATGAACATCTTTAAATACTTGTCTATTATTTCCAGATTAAATGGCTATTATCTGTAGTCTGCAATATGAGGGAATGAAATCCTGCAGACACACACTGCACGATGAAGGATCTCGAATAAATATCAACACGGAACACCAGAGTCAAAAACAGAGCTTACTTTCTGGCCTGAAACACCGATCACTGTTTACCAACTCTAACGTGTGACTGCCCTATTCCTAAAACCAGTAAATGGTACAATGTAACTGATTACTTTCCAGCCTTTCTTCCCCAATATTATCACTCACTGGGCTAAAGAATTGCAGATGGAGTGTAATGTTGATAAATGCGAGGTATTGTACTTTGGTAAAACAAACAAAAAAAAACACATATACAATTAAATGTTGAGCCATTGGTAGTGTTGTAGAACAGATCAACCTGGGGTTTCAGGCATAATTCGTTGAAGTTTGTTTCATATGTAGACAGGATGGTTATGAAGGTGTTTTACTTGATGTTCTTCATTGTATAGACATATTCATAGAGATGTACTGAACGGAAACGGATCCTCGGGTACAACTTGTCCATGTCGACCAGATACCCTAACCTCATCTTGTCAATTTTGCCAAAACCTGCCCATATCCGTCTGAACCCTTCCTATTTATATACTCATCCAGATATTTCTTTTTAAATAGTTTACCTTAACCAGCCTCTAGCAACTAATTCCATACGCATATCACCCTCTAAGCATAAAAATTGCTACTGTGGTCCCTTTTAAATCTTTCCCCTCTCATCTTAAACCTATGCCCTCTAATTGTGGACCCGCTTACCCCGGGGAAAAAAACATTGTCTCTTTAGCCTATGCATGCCTCTCATGATTTCATAAACCTCTATAATTCACCTTTCAGCCCCTAATGATTCAGAGAAAACAGCCCCAGCCTATTGCAGCTCTCTTTACAGCTCAAACCCTCCAGCCCTGGCAACACCTTTGTCAATTTTTTCTGAAACTTTCCAAGTTTCACAACATTTTTCCGATAGGAATGAGACTAGAATTGTACGCAATATTGCAAAAGTGGCCTAACCAATTTACTGCACAGCCGCAACATGACCTAGAGGGCATCGATTTCTGATGTGAGGGAAAAGATTTAAAAATGACCTAAGGAGCAACTTTTTCCCACAGAGGGTGGTGCATGTGTGGAATGAGCTGCCAGAGGAGGTGGTGGAGGATTTTTAAAATTATAACGTCTAACTGATATTTGGATGGGTACATGAAGAGGAAGGGTTTACATCGACATTGGCCAAATGCGATTAGTTTAATTTGGGGTATCCCATCAGCATGGACGAGTTAGTCTGAAGCGTCTTAATCTGTGCTGTACATCTCCGAGACTCTGACTCTATCTGACCTTGCACCAATATCGTATTAATTCATCATTCCCGGACATACTAACCTATGTTGCTAGATATGATCGAAATGTCTTCATTACAGCATTCTGAAACCTGCAAACACATCCTTCCATAACACTGGCTCAGAGTCTCTCTCCCTCTGTCTATTTCCCAAATCCCTCCCATTTGTTGGTGTTTAAACTGCTTCCCCACCATCTAGTTTTAATTGTCCAGTTTCAACGTGAATTACTGTCCTATATCTTTTCCTGCCCTTGAATGTTGCTCACTCAAGAGCATCAGCTTCCAACACTAAGAAGCTTAGAAACAGTGTTCAAAAAAGCATTGCTTGCGTTTTCTTTGACCTCCCAGTGTCCTGCCCTGTGCTCCATGTTGGATAATGGGGTTTTAACAGTTTTGAGGCACACCTTTGTAACTTGCTCTGTTCCTATTCGTTGAACGCCTGTGTTAATCACACTCTGCTGCTCATGTGCTCAGTAACATGAGGAATCCTCACAACTGTTAGTGATTCAGACCAGGTTTCTCATTTGCCTTTGACGGACATTTGACTTAACTCTAGTATTTGTACGTTCGTGGAAATGCTGGGGATGGTTTCCTGGAGGCTGTGTTTTAAGCTGCTGTGGAAATTCAGGAAGACCAGAGGCTTTGGTGATCCAATTCTGGATGAAACATGGTGACTGTAGTTACAGTATCTGGATCTGCAACATGACCAACAAATGGAGCAGAGACTGCAGAGAGGGGAATCTCTGTAAAATGGGATGAGGGAATCACAAACAGATCAGCCATAGTTTTGAAAAATGTTGGAGCAGGATTGAATGGCTCGCTCATGCAACTTATTCAGATATTCCTGTTAGTAACAAGCCAATTTCCCTTTTCTCCCAGTGTCCCAGACTGGTGGGTAGTTAGTCGCCTCCTCCTGTTCCTGGGGAACTGAAATCTGGGGCCTCACTAGCCTCCAGGTTTCCCTGTATCCCAGTCTCGAACAATTGAGTGACTGCCTCCTGTTCCTGTGTTCCGGTATCGAGCAGTTAAGGGTCTACCTCCTGTCCCTGTGTCCCAGTCTCGAACAGTTGAAAGACTGTCTCATGTCTCTGTGTCCCAGTCTCGAGCAGTTGAAAGACTGCCTGCTGTTCTTGTGTCCCAGTCTCGAGCAGTGGAGTGACTACCTCCTGTATCTCCCTGTTCCTCAGCAGCAGTTTCAATGCTCTGTATGATGTCACAAGGTTAAGAAAGGACTTGATAACAGGGAATTTCAAACTTGGAGCAGCATTACACAAAGGTATCTAGAAACGTCTCCACCAAACATTTTATGCAGCTGTTATTTTATTCCTGTCTCCTTTTATAAACAGGGTGAAACGTATACAACAGTGCACTGTTCCCACAATACTCCCACATACATGGAAGACAGATTATAAAGATTGAAAGATTTCTGGTCTATCCATCAGCAACCCTCATCCATACTATCCAAACCAAGTAAATGTTCCCTTTTATTGTGTTATGTAAAATGATGCAAGGAACTGGTTAACTGAAACTGTTTATTTGGTGACTGTGACTAATGTCAGTCTCCGTGGATTCTAATTATCCCAGTGGAGGGTTTCCATCTTTTCATGATAAAAGGGCTCCATTCAATATGTTATCCCATGGTATGGGCGGGAGCATCACCGATAGCACTAACAGGGATCGACTGCTCCAGAGAGCGGGAGAGATCAGAAACTGAGAATATTAGTCTGGACAGTTCCAACAGTGGATCAGAATCTGAGACAAAGAGACTGGAATGTTCCAACAATGGACAAGAGGTTATCCTATTATGTTTGGATTCTTTCCACATATTGGTGGCCGTTATCATCGTGGATCAGATATGTACTTTACATCATTCAACGTTTTTATTATCCTATCCTGGCTATTGTTGGTGTCCCTGGTAAGTTTCACTGTCGATATTATTTGCATTAACCATGTGCGACTGTATTGCTGTTCTTTTCATTTACTGTACTCTGTAAGTATTCACGCTCCAAACCACAACAAACAACAGTGAACTTGTTCATTCTTTCTCTCCTTCTTTAGTTCTGGCACTGGGCCTTGTTGGTTGACCTACTCACTTTCTGGTATGAACCAGGATTCATTGCATCACTGCCCTTGCTATTTAAATATTGAAAGCTTCGTAGTCACTGTCTTCTGTTCTGGATGTAAACTCCAGTTCCGTCCTTTGACTCCATCTCATCCCTGGCCAATAACTGAGGCTGAATCAGATGAGTCACAACTACGGTGATCCCTTTGGCCCCAAGCTGATTACTGACACTATATCCTGACCATTCCTAATTTTAACTATTGCCAACTGGAGATTATACTTCACTGGGTCATCCCATCTGCTGTGTGAAGCTTCAGCTATGAAACACAGTCTTAATAAAGCCAATGATCTGCTGCTGCTTAACCAAATCTGAGTCGTTATTCCATGGCTTGTATCTAAAAGCAGACCAAAATCCCATCATTCCTGTAGGGATTGCTTTATATCGTTGTTGGGTCTGGCAAAGCCTTTACTTTAATATTCACAAGCACGTCGTCACCTCTGACTATAACACGGTCCTCAGTCTTCCTCTGTTAATGACACAAAGCCCTGTCAGTTGTTCAGATTTAAGCTGATTTCCTCTCTGTCTATTCTCTCTCAAATAGTAATTTACAAATCTACTGCCACCAACAAACACACACACACACACACACACACACACACAATCTCTTGCCTTATATTTCGGCAGTGGAGATACAGTGGAGATGCATTTGTGGGAGCCCATTTACTGTCACTCACTGCATGGGTTACAAATCTTCCCGTGCAAGGCATTTCTGTGGTGCAAGTATAGTAGCAATATACTGGCAAAGGTTTGCAATGGTCCCCATGCTGGGCAGGTAGAACAGTTTATAGAGTAGTCCACGAGCATGGTGTGCATAGCTCTCCATTCTGGCTGGTCCCTTGTCCCAGTTTATGGTGTCTAGGATGGTACTGTAAGGTAGATTCACAATTTGATGTAACTATCCTTTTCATCTGATCTGGCAATAATTTTATTGAAAGCTCTCATTCTTGTGATTGGACCCACCATTGTCTCACTTCTCCAGTTACTCCCACTCCCCGGTCTCCTTTCTAAAGCAGACCGTGCTGTATTTCTGGTAGTACAGAGTCTGTGCTTCTGTGATTGTATGGCTGTGGAAGGTCAATCATTGAGTAGCTTAAGTTAGGAATTGATGGGTTTCTGAAGATTATCTTCACAAAGTTGTGAATAGAGAACTTGTAATATTTTCTGGAAATTTGTCAATGGCAAAATTAAGAGAAACAGGTTGCAGATTTCTTACAGTCTGATGCCAGATAATTGAGGACCTTGAAATAGAAGGACTATGGAGCAAATAATTTAGTTATGCCTTCACAGAAGAAAACAAAACAAAAAAGGAAACTTCCTAGCAATACTAGGGAATTTCAGTCTTGCGAGAAAAAGGGAATAGAATGAAAATAGCAACTAAACAGTTTAGAGAAAGTATTGGACTGAAATTAATGGGCATAGACAAAGTCAACAGAGATTTATGATATGGGAATCATATTTGAGAAAGTGGTTTTTAGTAAAATTATGTAGGAGGTATCAATGCCATGCGAGTGGATGATCAGAAAGATTTTTGATAAAGCCCCAAGCCTATTGTGCAAATTCGAATCCTATGGGACTGGGGCTAATATATGGTCATAGATTTAGAATGGGAGAGCTGGCAGGAAACAGTGAGTAGGAAAAAAACAATGTTTTATTTTTATATGGAAGGCTTGGAGGATATTGTACGGATCGTGTCTTGGGCTCCAGCTATTCCGAATACACATAATATCTTTGGGTGAGGGGCGCAAATGCAATATTCCCAAGTCTGCTGACAGCACTAAACAACGTCAGCCTGTGAGTGGATGAGGAGGATGTAAAAAATTTCCAAGGTGATTCAGACAATTTGAGTGACTGGGCAAATACGTGGCAGATGGAGAGTAATGGGGAGATGAGATGTTGTGTACTTATTTGGGAACAATAGAATGGCAGCCTCCCATTTGAAAAATGAGTGTTTGAAAAATGGTGCACTACAAATGAACTTAAGCTGCATTTTTGTTTATTTCTGCGTAGTCCTCAGAGACCATGTAGGGCAGTGAGTTCTGAAGCCAGAAGTCAATACTGGGAATGGCATTGGCACGCTGACAATTGTATATAGGCCCAGCAAGTGGGGAACTGTAACTTTGAAAGGAAACTGGATCTCCCTGTACACCAGTCACTGAAAGCAATATTGCAGGAGTAGAAAGCAGGAAGGAAGATAAATGCTGTATTCACCTTTATTTCAGGGGGATTTGAGTACAGGAGTAAATGTATCGCACTGCAGCTGTACAGGGCCTTGGTGAGACCCCATCTCGAACATTGTGCAGTATTTTGTGCAGTTTTGGTCTCTTTTCCTGACAGACGACAAACCTGACATTGAGGGAGAGCAGCAAAGGATTACCAGACTGATCACTGGGATGGCAGAGTTTTTGTGGGAGCAGAGTTTGGGGCAATTAGACCTGTATTCAATGGGCTTTAGGAAAATGAGTGAAAATCACAGTGAAATATATAACAACCTGACAGGGCGAGACAGATTAGAAGCCGATCAGTAAATCGCCTGGCTGGAACGTCTAAAACAAGGGGCCACAATATTAGGTACAGACAGGCCACAGAATAAATGCCTGCACTCAGAGAGTGGCGAACCAGGGGTACTCTCTCCCAGATCAGGCTGTGGAAATCAAGGGGCTGAATATAAATCAGGATTTCTGGAAACTAAAGGATAGGGAGAGAGTAGGAGTATGGTGTGAAGATAGAAGATCAGCTATTATTCCAGGTTGTTCTCCAATAACACAATAACTGTGTTCCTGTACAACACTGTGTTGTAGAAAATCGTGCAATATTAATAATGGGGTCTATGGAAAAAAGAGGGTAAGTGGCGAACTCCCAAAAATATCTGTAAAAACCAAAAATTAAATTTGGTCTACCACACAATAGGAGAGTCTAAATAAATCTTTAAATTGCATGTTGTAATGGAACAGTGCTGTAAATGTAACGCTTTCACACGACAGTCACTCACTGGTGCACTGTACCTTTCACCACAATCTTCACCAGAAATCACGCGGGGGCTGACCAACCATGTGATGCCGATGCCAAATTCCAGTTTTTACCCAAGATTCTCCCCAAAGTTTGAAATAAAGTTCTTTCGAAATATAGACTACAATTCCCAGTTTCAGGCTCAGTTTCAAGGCCTGAAGAGCCAATTGAATTCCTGTTTTAGCTGAACACATTGATTGTACCTTTTGTAGATAGAGGGTTTCTGAGGCTGGGTTTGCTGTTCAGCTGGTGCCCGACAAGGAATCGCGTCACAGTAAACGCCAGTTCACTTTATAGAAAAAGGTTCATGAATTGCATTGCAGCCAAATTGTATTTAATCAACACGTGTTATCGGTGAACTGCCTGTACATAGCATGGAGGCGAAAAACTGATGGGCTGAATGGACTACAGCAGTTCTCATTTTATGGTTCACAACGTTTAAACATATTAAGGGATATGTATATTGTATGGGGAAAACTGCGTTGAGGAGATGTTCGGCCATTAACGAGAATAGGGAAAGCTCAATGAGTTGTATGACGTCTTCCTTTCCAGATGGTACTGTGCGGTGTGTGGGAAAGCTCTGTAAATGTTGTCACAAGCTCTCAGCTGTTAGGAAGGGGGTCTCTGCAGGGTCCACAGGATTGTGTTTCCCATTCCCTTTTCTACGAATGAGGCTGGTGCCGGTGTTCACTCCGGGTTTATCCTTTAAGACTTCGGAGCAGTTTGATACAATTGAGTGCCTTGCTTGGCCGTTTCAGAGACCATTGAAGAGTGTATCACATGTCTGTGTGTCTGGAGTCACTTTTAGGCCAGACCAGGAAAGCACAGGAGATTCACTTCCTGAAAGTACATTGGGGAAGGAGATCGACATCTATAATCGACATTGAATACAAGATCAATATTACTGACGCCAGATAATAGATCTCGATATTTTATTAATTGTTTTTAACTTGCACCAGTTGTCAGAGAATTATCCTGGTCTGGATTAGCAACCCAATGACAATTCCACAACAGCACCATCTCCACATGGGGGCCTATCGGAAACCACACTGAACCGATTATTTCTGTGCTGTTTGACAGCTCTATCAAAAATAACCCCAACCCATTTGACCATCGTGATGGGACTGAGGGCGTGGTAATTGGTCTGATTGTAATTATTCCCTTCTCAGAGGATGGGACATAGTTGAGTAATTACCCACATTGCCAGGGAGTTGTCAGAGTTGGAGCTGGAATGAAACAGCTTCCTCAGGTACACGGCTTGTTGTGTAGCAAAAGTCCTCAGTCCTATTGCAGGAATGGTGTCAGGGCCAAATGCCTTTGTCATATCTACAGTGTCCAGCTGTAGCTTCATGTCATGTGCAGTGAATTGAATTGGTTAAGACGGGCATCTGTGCTTCTGAGGGTATCATATTGAGGGTGAGGTGTTTAATCGACACAACACTTCTGGCTGAGGATGGCGCAGATACTGCATCTTTTACACTGATGCACAGGGCTGTTCCATTATTTGGGATGGGGATATTTGTTGACTCCTCTCCTCCAGTAAGTTGTTTAACGGTCCATCGACTTTTATGCATGGATTTGACAGGACGACAGAGCTTGTATCTGATTTGTTAGTCTTGGGATCATCTCTTTCTCTGTATCAGATGTTAGTCCTGCTGTTCATAATGTAACCAGTCAAGTGCGGTAGCTTTAATGGATTGTCATCAGGTTTAGGTGCATGTGATTCCCACCCGACCATGTTCACCCACACTCGTCACTGACCCATGAATCGGCTTGATGGTAATGGTAGATGGATGGACTATCCTGGGGGAAAGGTTACAGATTGTCATTGAAATCTACAGCATCAGATGATAACCAAGTTTTAGCTGCAATATCTACAGTTCAATTCTACTGTCCCCCAGTTCACACCGAGACCCATTCACCCATCAGCCCTGTTCTCAGTGACCTACTCTGGTTTCTGATGCGGAAATACTTCCATTTTCATTTTTTCATTCTGCTGGAAGTCTTTTCTTGGTGTCACGCCTCCAATTTGTTACATAAACAATAATCATTTAAGGTAATAATCTGAATCTTTCCCTTTCAGTAATGCCATCTTCTGTATTTGAAGTGAATGTGTTTCCTTCTGGTTTTTTTTTCCTGAATATGAATCAGAGCTCTGCAGTATCAGTGATGCCAGCCTTATGCAGTTTCAGAGTTACGGAACTTGTCACCATGCGTTAATGTTCAGTTCCCAGAGTACAACGCTCCATGTTGGACAGGATGTTTGGGCATCTTTGACAATATGTCGTTGGAAAGTGTTCAAAAACAGAAATTGCTGAAGAAATTGCGAAAGATGTTGAAGAATTTTCTGGACTGAATGCAGAGTTAAACTTGCAGGTCCAGCGAACCTTCTATAAAGGCTTTTTATTTTTATTTCCAGTATCCATAATTATTTATTTAATTGAAAAATTGTTCTGCGCCTATTCATTTCTGGAGAAACTCAGCAGGTCTGTCAACATCTGCAGAGAAAGAGAAACAGAGTTAGAGTTTCCAGTCCAGTGTGACAATTTTTCAAAACTGAATACAATTGCAAAATGGTCTTTTAGTCCCTTGCCAGATGTAGAGGATGGGTGGCAGGGAAAGGTGGGTGTGGCAAAAGAAAAACAGGCTTTTAGCAGTGGTGAAAGGAAAGATTCTGTATAACGGGTCGAATTTAAGATGTGAATGGGGGAAAAGGGTTCTCTCTATTGAATGCAAGATAAAAAAGATACAACCACACAAAGATATACGGAGGCCAGGAGGGAGAATGTTGACCATGTGGTATATACATCTGGCCACAGATATGTTTTCACTGTTGTGATCATCACCCCCTTTAGATAAAGGAATTCAAGTGCTTGAGTTCTTATTGGCACTAGGAAGCGTTTCATGCTGCCTTAGTATTGTAATATGGAGAAAAATAAATCACAGTTGACTTTTGTGCCGAGTGTTCGTTACCTGTCATTTTTAATATTGATTAATTTTGCAGTGCTTATCTTTAAACGCTTGTACTTGAAGCCAGAAATCAATACTTGAAGATTGTATCAGATGGAGTGTAGGATGTTATAAATTCATGAGAGGTATGGATAGGGTGAATAGCCAAGATCTTTTCCAAAGGGTAGAGGAATCCAAACATAGAGGGAACAGGTTTAAGGTGAAAGAGGATAGATTTAAAAGGGACAAAAGGGCAGTTTTTTTCCACAGAGGGTGGTGTGGGTATGGAATGAGCTTCCAGAGGTAGAGTGGGAGATGCAAGGACAGCTACAACATTTAAAACTCATTTGGACAAACATATGAATGGGAAACATTTAGAGGCATGTGGACCTAATGAAAACAGATGGGGCTAGTATAATTTGGAAAACCTGGCAAGCATGGATATTTAGAAAAGCTTCATGCAGAGTCAGGGTGGGTTTGTGAAAGGGACATGATATTTTGCCTGTAAAATCACGCAAAGTATTTCTGGAGATGCCTGAAAATGTAACAACGGGCTCGATAAAGGGGATCTGGTGGACACCAGGCTTTCCAGAGATTTTCCACAAGGTATTACAAAACAAAAGTTCTGACACAAAACAGAAGGTCCAGGACGTCGGATACTTTATTAACATTGGATGATGATTGTTTAACAGAGAAATCGAAGTGTCAGGATTAACGGATCTTTATGGTTAAGGTTTATTGCATGGAGTACCACAAATATCAGTCTGATGGCATCAGTTATTTGCAATCTATGCTGACAGCCTGAAGGAGGGAGCTGAGTGCAATACACATCCGAGTTTGAGGATGATACTGAGAATCAAAAGGCAGGCTGTTACTTAATGGAGAGGACTTCCAGAAAAGGAACAGTAAAGGCATTGGAGTCTTCCTGTGTATGAAACATAAAGTCAGCATGATGATGCAGCAAGGAACTCGGTTGGTACATTAGGTGGTTTCCTGGGAATAAAGGGTTGTGTTATTGAGAATCTCTAAGATGGTGAGGCGTTAATTCATTGGGGTTTAAATGAATGAGGAGTGATCCTGCTGAAAACTACAAGACACAGAAGGGGTTGGAGAAGGTAGATGTTAAGCAGTGTTTTTCCATTCTTGAGCAAAGTGTCGAACTCGAGGACATAGATACCGAATAAGGAACATCGATTTCAATCTGAGATGCAGAGTAATATCTTCTCTCTAAAGGTAGTGAATGTCTGGAATTCCCTAACCCAGAGAGGTGTGGAGGGATACATGGAGTCGGCAAGAGAGTGGAGTTGAGCCCTTGAGTAGATCAGCCATGTTCTTATGAAATGACAGGACTAGCTTGAGGGGCCGATTGACCTACTCCTGTTCCTATTTATTAATTTCACATGTTATGCTTTTGGAAAGTAACGGGTTATTTTGCTGGAAATCGTGTTGTACAATGTTGCATTCAGGGAGACCAGAGGATTTGTTGTTTTAACCCTGTGTGGGGTATCTGGCTATAATCCAAGCGTATCTGTGTCTGCAACATGACCCACATCTGGAGCAGACGTTACAGAGAGGGGAAGACTCGAAACAGGGACTGGGGGGGGGGGGGTGGGGGTGGTGGTCACTTCCTGATCCAGCCTGGATTTTCCAAGTACATTTCCAAAACTCCACCTAACCATCGGAGTGGCCTCGATCTGTACCTGTTTAGCAGATCCGAGGGCTGAATGGAACATCAGAACATAGGGCTGAGGACACAAGTGGGCCATTCAGCCCTTTCACACTACTCCATCAGTAAATAAGATCATGGCTCATCTCATTGCGATCCCAGCTGCACGTTTCTTTCCATGCATCATTATCCCTGATTCACCTGTCCATGGAAAATCAGACAAAGCCAGCTTCGATATAATTAAAGGTCAAGCCACTCCAAACTTCTGGGAAAGAGAATTCCCACTTGACTGAAATCCCACTTTGTGGATTTATCCTAATTCCTGCTCTGACGAAGGTTGGACGGTGTCACTGTTTCCTTTTCTCGTCCCATTCCTCCACTGCTGACACCAAATTTTAAATGGAACCAGGTTGGTGATATGGCCGATGATAAAGTTCTCAGATTGAGTCAGGTTCAGTGACAGGAACAAGTCACACAGATTTCTTTAGTCACCCCCAAGTAACGAATAGAACTAACGGATGCGCATGGTGGATCTGTGGTTAGCACTGATACCTCCCGTTAACAAGTAGCTGCGTTCAGTTCCAATCTCGGGCAACTCGCTGTGTTGATTTTGAACATTCTCCCCATGTCTGTGCGGATTTCCTCCCAGTGTTCTAGTTTCCTCCCATTGTCCATAGATATGCGACTTAGAGTGGATTGTCCATGCTAAATTGCCCATAGTGCCCAGGGATGTGGAGGTTAGATTGGTTAGTGATGGGAAATGCAGGGTTACATGGATAGATTAGGGGGGCAGGTCCGGAGGGGATACTGTTCCGAAGGGTCAATGTGGACTTGATGGACGGAATGTCCTGCCTCCACACTGTAGAGATTCTATAAAAACAACAAGAAGTTTGGACAATACAAACACCCAGTGGGTATCTATCTGATCACTGTCCTCTTGGTTTTGTATGTTTCAATAAGATCACCTCTCGTTTCAAGAGTAACCTGTTAAAGCTTTCATAATATAATACATTCATTCCTGGAATACATGAAGTGAAGCATCTAACTGCTTGCAATTTAATTATATCCTTTCTCAGGTAAGGAGACAAAAATAATCTCTCACACAGATGAGGTTATTTTTTGTTTTCTCAGTGGTGAGAGTATTTGGAACTCTCTTCCTTGCAGAGCATTGGAGGCAGAGATATTGAATATGTTTGAGGCACTGCTCCAGCACATCCAGGAATATAATGCAAAATGAAATGATAATATCGATAAAATGTTAAGGGGAAATCCAAGATGGTGGTGATCTGGAAAGTCTGCTTTGTTGGGCTCTGCATCACAGTACGGGCAAAGTGGTTCCCTCACCCACTCCATCCCAGCCATTTACTTAAAATGCTTCGTTTTTGAAAGTTCTGAGAATTGGCAGTTATAGTATATTTAGTTTGTGTAGTTTTTTAAGCTCTATGAGACTTTGTTTATTAATGATCAGTAATTCAAGTTCTTCCTCTCTCCAGTTCAAATGTTGCTATAGTGTGTTCTGCGTAATGATGTGCTTAAATGGTCTACCTGGAGCATTAAGGTGAGCCATTGGCCAGAAAAGAGGAAAAATTTTCTTTCGAGTCTAAAAAAGAGAGGGTGGACGTTGTCCTATTGCAGGAGATGCACCTTGATGACAAGGAACATTTGACATTACAGCAGGTCGGGCTTGATCGGGTTTATTTCTCGTCTTTTAATATTACCAGGAGGGGAGAAGCCATATTGGATAAAAAGAATCTTCCATTTACCCTACTAGATTGTATTTGGCACTCACGGGAGGTTCATAATATCTAAAGGCTTGAACTATAGTAAAGAATATAGTACTTTGAATGTTTATTGCCCCCCACCCCACTCCCAGCGCACCTCTTAAATTCTTGGTAGATGCATTTTCCAAATTCAGTTATCTTGCATCGTGGCACAGTATTGTAGAAGTTTTCAAAAGTCTTATGGACCCCATGGTGGACAGAATGTCCTAAGGTGCCCCAATACCCTCGTTATAATGTAAACAATTAGTGGATATGTGTGCAGAAAGAGAGCTGGTGGATGTCTGGTGGCAGATCCACATCACAAGTAGGGATTTTATTTTCTTCCTTAACCGGCATAAATGCCACATGAGGGTTGATATCTTCCCCATTCCTGCAACAATCTTAGATTCGGTGGCATCCTGCACAATTGGGAATGTTACCATTTCTGACCATGAAGCAGTATACTTATTGATTAAGATTAAGGGCAATATAATAGATTTGAGACACTAGCGAATGTATCCCTTTATTCTTAAGACTAGTTGGTTAATTAAGTAGTTAGATTAGTTTACTTACAGTGTAGAAACAGGCCCTTCGGCCCAAAAAGCCCAAAACAAACCCACCCCCTGACATTGACCCCTTCACCTAACACTGCTGGCAATTTACCTAACCTGCACATTTTTGCACTGTGGGAGGAAACCCACGCAGACACAGGGAGAAGGTGTAAACTCCACACAGGCAATCACCTGACACAGGAATTGAACCTAGGTCTCCGACGCTGTGAAGCAGCAGTACTAACGATTGTACCACTGTGCTGACCACTGCAAAGAATTCAGATCTTTTTTAGCCATTAATTCAGATTCAACCAGTAACTCATCCACTCTATGGGAAATTGCTAAGGTTATGCCAAGGGAATAATTATTCTTTATGATGTAGCAGAAGGGGAAGCCGGAACGCTGGTTTGAGGCAAAGCTGAGGGCAGCCGAGAGTGCATACTGTGATAGACCCTCAGTGGCTAAGCTGCAGAGGATCACAACGCTTCGGTCTTCAGTGAATTCCACGCTCACACAGGCAGCCAGGAAGGACCTTACTTTTGCAAAACAAAGGCTGTTTGAACATGGTGATAAGCCAGGCAGGTATTTATTCTATCTTGGCAGGAAAACTCGCGCCCCTCTTAAGCCATTACCTC
The DNA here is from genome assembly GCF_047496795.1 of Chiloscyllium punctatum. Lineage (NCBI taxonomy): Eukaryota > Metazoa > Chordata > Chondrichthyes > Orectolobiformes > Hemiscylliidae > Chiloscyllium > Chiloscyllium punctatum. The sequence goes on from NW_027309960.1 coordinate 294,610, forward strand.
AATTAGGGAAGGTATTGGGATCCTTACCTTCAATTCCAAAAAGATTAATGTCTCCTGTCCGAGGTTTTTCACCGAATTATTTCAGACTGAACATTTTGAGGATAGATGGATTAAGATGGAGTCATTTTTCAAGAACCTGGGTCTTCCAGGAGTAACCCCTGAAGAGGTGTTGTGCCTTAATGCACCATCGTCAGCACGGGAGTGTGTGAAGCAGCTTCAGAATGTAAAGGCACACGTTCCAGACGTATTTCCTAGTGAATTTTATAAATAATTTATAAACCTATTGTCAGGGCTGATGTTTAAAGTGTTCCATCACTCATACAGTCCGGACCCCTCCCTCCATCCTTAAGAGAGGCTCATATCTCTCTGATGATGAAGAAAGGAGACCCAGGAGGATTGTGCTTCTTACACGCCAATCTCACTTTTAAATGTTGGTTTCAAAATCCTGTCTGAGACTCGTGATTTAGGCTGGAAACTTTGCTGCCTTTCATTGCCAAAGAGGACCAAACAGCCTTTATAAAGGGCCACAGATCTTCCTACAATGTGAAGAGGTTATTCAATATGATCCAAGAGTCTCAACAATAATCTGCCCAGGGATTATTGATCTCTTTAGATGAGAGAAGGCATTTGATTGGGTTGAGTGGCCGGATCTCTTCTGTACATTAGAACGGTTTTGTCTGTGCAAAGTTTTTATCAAGTAGGTGAGGGTCCTTTACCGCGATCCTCTGGCTGCAGTTCTCACTAATGGTATGGCCAACCAGTAATATTAATATTTCTCCAGGCAGCCGACAAGGTTGACACCGTTCACCATTGTTGTTTACATTAGGGATTGAGCCACTGGCGGAGGCCATCTGTAGGAATGCCAACATATCTGCCCCAGAAGTGGGATAGAATTCACGAAAGATTACATTGTATGCAGATGAGGATCTTATGTTTTTTGTCAAATCCCGCAATTTCGGTAGTTCATGTGATGCAATGCATAAATTCACTTGTTGACTTTCTTGTGATAAGATTAATTTTACAAAGTTGGAGACCATGCTTATGGGAGGTCTTAGGGAAATACCTGATACTGAGGGCAAATCCTGGTTTCCTTTTAAGTGGTCACGGGGGTGGTTTCCCTATTTCAGTATATTCATTATATCTGTTTTTGATAATGTATTTAACGTGAACTATGTCCATGTGTTTAACAAAATTAAACAAGACCTTCAAAGACGGGAGGCACTTCCAATATTCTGGCTAGTTCGGATAGCTCTTATTAAAATGAAAGTCCTTCCTCATTTCCTATACCCCGTGCGAATGCTTTCTTTGATGTTTCCCACACAGATATTTAGGAAACATAATGGCGAGTTTAGCTCTTTTATTTGGTACCATAAGCGATTCTTTATCAAGTTAACAAAATTGCAACTGCCCCACAGATTGCAGGGGGTAAATCTCCCTGATTAAAAGCAATCAATTAAGCACTTTTATCATCCTATGTTAGTGCCTGGACCGCTGAGGACTCGGCATCAATACGGCTAGACATTGAGCCCTCTCAGACAAATTGAACCCTTATTAGTCTGTTATTCTTAGATAAAATGACAACATTTATGTAGCATTGTCAAAAAGCATTGGATATTATCTCAGTTATTTCATCTTCAAATACTAGAGTGATACGCGCCTTAATCAGAACTATTGGTATTTAAATTGTTTCCATTTACATCTCTTCCTCGCAGTGACTTTCACATTTGCAGCACCCCTTGTCAAGGCACAGTGGAGATATGGAGCTGTAAATGGATGGGAGCTGCACATCCTGTCAGTTCCAACATTGGCTGCAAGTTTCCCCACACTGGGCTGCGATCGAACACAGTGTTACCGAACAATGCAACAGCCTTGGTTTATATATGAATGAACCAGTGCGCACAGCTCCCCATGCTGGACATTTAGCCCAGGATTATAGATCCAGCATTGGTGTGGGCTGCACAGAGTTTCACTCTGAATATAGCTGGGTTGCATTCAGCAGTACACTAGCCGGATCTACACAGTGCACCATCCTGAATATGTAATGGATGGGCTGGTTATGCGAGTTGGATTGCGAATGTGAGAGAACTAAACATCTGGCTATGTCTTTATTTTGTGTTTTAATTCTTTTGATTGGACTCTTCAAATCGTGACTCATCTGGTAAGACCCATCCCTCTAGATGAGTCATGGTAACTGTTGTTTCAGCACCTGAGTCTGCAACATGACCAACAAATGGAGCAGAGGCTGCAGAGAGGGGCAACTCTGTAAAATGGAATGAGGGAATCACCATCAGATCAGCCGTGGTGTTCGTGAATGGTGGGGCAGGATTGAAAGGACCACTGATGCAATGTATCATATATTTCCGTTTGTTCCAAGAAAACTCCCCTTCTCTCCCAGTGTCCCATACTGGTGGGGAGTGAATCACCTCCTCCTGTTCCTGCGTAATAGGATCCTTGCGCCTCACTAGCCTCCAGAGTTCACTGTGCCCCAGTTTTGAGCAGTTGAATAACTGCCTCCTGATCCCAAGTTTGTGAAAGTAGATGTCCTCCTCCTGCTCCAGAGTAACAGGAGGAGGACATCTACAGTATTTTTGTATTTGACTCTCTGTAATTGAACAAACAAGCCGACTGGCAGAATTCAGATGCTGAATAGCCTCCTCCTGTTCCCGTGTTATACACTGAAGAGTCAATAGACTCTCAGAGATGTACAGCACGGTAAAAGATCGTTCGGTGTGGTCATCCATACCGCCAAATATCCTAAATTGATCTCGTCCCCCTTGCCAGCACTTGGCCCATCTCCCTCTAAACACTTCCCATGCATATATCCATCCAAATGCCTTTTAAATGGTGTAACTGTACCTGCCCCCACCACCTCTTTTGTCTGTTCAATCCATACACACAGCGGTCTCTGTGTGAAAATGTTGTCCCTCATGTCCCTTTTTAAATTTTTCTCCTCTCACCTTAAATCTTTGTCTTCTAATTTTGGACTCGTCTATCCTGGGAAAAGACATTGACTGTTTACCTTATCTATTCCCCTCATGATTTTATAAACCCCTTCAAGGTCCCCCCTCAGCCTCAACACTTGAAAATAGCCCCAGCCTATTCAAACTCTCACGGTAACTCTGACCCTCCAACATCTGCAACATTCTTTTAAATCTCTTCTGCACCCTTTCAGGTTTGACAACGCCTTTCTGACAACAGTGAGACCAGAATTAAAGGCTATATTAAAAAAGTGGCCAAACCAATGTCCTGTACAGATTTAACATGTCATGCAAATGCTTCGACTCAAAGCACACACCAATAAAGGGAAGATCACCAAATGCCTTCATCACTGCGCTGTCTACCTGTGACAGCACTTACAAGGAACAGAGAACCTGCACCACGAGGCTAGCTTTGCTGCCTCACAGGGTAGTGACCTGGGTTTAATTCCATCCTTGAATGACTCGCTGTGTGGAGTTTGTACATTCTCCACGTGTCTGCGTGAGTTTCCTCTGGGTGCTATGTTTTACTCCAACTGTATAAACATATACAGATAAGGGTAGATTGGCCATGCTAAATTGCGCATCGTACCCAGAGATGTGTAGGGGAGGTGGATTAGCCGTGGGAAATGCAGGCTCAGAGGGATAGTGCAGGTGTTTGTCCAGTGGGATACTGTTTAGAGGTTCGGTGTGGCCTCGATGGGCCAAAAAGCCTGTTTCCTAACTCTAGGGATTCGATAATTTCTATGCAGTTCTCCATCACTGCCAGCTTTCGACAGGGCACTACCTGTAAGTCTTACCTTGATTTGTCTTGCCAAAATGCAACACCTCATATGTAACTAAAATATACTCTATCTGCCACTCCTCGGTTCACCTAAAGAGGTCCCATTATCGTCTGAGAGATCATTCTTCACTGTCGACAACACCACCAAATTTGGAATTATCTACAAACTTACTGACCATACTTCATAAACTCAAATTTAAATGATTTGTATCAGTGACAAAAGGCAGTGGACCCACTATTGATCTTTGCGGCACGCCACTGGTCACAGGTCTCCAAGTTTAATGAACAAATGCCCACTGTCACGCCCTGTCTCCAATATTCAAGAAAATTTCGGATCTAAATGGCGAGTTCTCCCTGGATCCGAGGAAGTCTAACCTTGCTAACCAGTCTACCATATAGAACATTTTGGTAATCTTACTGAATTCCATAAAGACAACATCCACTGTCCTGTCTTCATCAATCATCTTCATCACTTCCTCAAAATATTGCACCGAGTCAGTGAGACGTGATATCCAATGTACAAAGCCCTCTTCAGTCCTTGTCTTTTCAAATGCATGTACATCCTTTCCAACAAAATCCCCTCCAACAATTTAGTCACCATTGACGTCAGGCTCAGCGATCTATGGTTACCTGTTTTTTTTCCCTTACTTTTTAAATAATGGCACTATGTTAGCAGCCCTCCAGTCTTTTGACACCTCACCTGTGGAAATCAATGATACAAATATATCAGCAAAATGCTGACCAATTTCTTTCCTAGCTTCTCACAAACATTTGGGATACAACTGATCAGGTCCCAGGGATTAGTTCACCTTTATGTGTTTTAAAATGTCAAACAACTCCTTGTAATATAGACACTTTTCAATGTTTCACTATATATTTATTTATTCTCTCGCTCTTGTAACCTCCTCCTCATTAAATACTGAGGAGAATTTTTTGTGTCATATCCCTCCAATCTCGGGTGGTTCCACACAAAGGTAGTCTTACTGATCTTTAAGGGGCCCTGTTATCCCCCTAGTTAATCTTTTACCATTAAAGGATTTGTAGAATTTCTTGAATGACTCGTTAACCCTATTTCTAAAGCCATTTCATGTCCACATTTTTCTGGCCCGAATTCCCCGTTGACTATACACTTATTGCCCTTACACACCTCTCGGAATTCACTTGATCTCAGCTCTGTTTACCTGACATATGCCTCCTTCCTTACCTTGACCATAACATCAATATATCTAGCTATCCAGCACTCCCTGCACTCACCAGCCTTGCCCCACTCACTAATAGGAACACGTTGGCTCTGGACTCTGAAACCACATTTTGATGGCCTTGCATTTACCAACCATCCCTTTACCTGTGAATAGGGTATTCCAATCAGCCTTTCACAGGGCTCGCCTAACACTTTCAAAATTGGCCTTGTTCAAAGTTAGAACTTTAATGTTGACATCAGGTATTTCCAATTCCACAACTAATTTAAAACTAATATTTATGCGTAACCGACTTGAAAATTAAATCAACACTTCCTGCCCCCCTATAACGGGCTCGAAAGACTGACGAGGCTCCTTCTGTCCCTCTGTAATAGACTCAAGAGGCTTAATGGTCTCCTCCAGTTCTTCTAAACACACTCGAGAGGCTGCATGG